>NC_137424.1:5889651-6062151 GCF_964374335.1 Astatotilapia calliptera | reverse complement strand
CACAAAAGAAGCACGTATTCTCGGAAAAGTGGTTGCAGGAGATGAGCTGGCTTCAAACAAATGATGAACGCACAGAGATGTGGTGCGGAATGTGCCGTGAAAATCCCACTCTAGCGGACAAAAACACTGCCTTTTATATGGACGCAAACGCGCGCTGCAACTTCTTATCTGGTGCGCGTCTTTTATTTTGACAGCGAATGCGCACATCAGGACCACTTATGTGGACCCGTGTAAATAACATAATGTTCTGTCGGGTGTGTCGTTGGTTTTCTTTCAATTGCTGAGTCAACAAGCGCCTTTGTTACTGGGACCAGTCATTCTAAGAAAGGCCCCCATTAGAACCCATGAGAAATGCAAGAAATGCATTATTGCTCAGTCTGCAATATCTTTCCCAGAACAAACACCAATTGCAAATAACATACTAAAAATAAACCTGAAAAAATCTGTTTAGAACAGCGTACTATGTTGCAAAGAGTGAACTACCACTGGCACAATTTAGCAGTCTTTGCAAAGTTCAAAAAGCAAATGGCCTCGATCTTGGTTCCACTTGTTCTTACCCGTGACTTCAGTGGAAATTTCAAATTCAGGATCTGACACAGACTGATTCATGTCCTACACAGTTCTTACAAGTTCATAGAAATTTCTGTTCAATTAGAACCAAGTATTTGAGTTGATGATTGTAATTTTTATACAATGTTGTAATTTGTTTTTCAACAATTTTTTCAACAATATTGTAAAGGAAACAAAACATCAATCAAAAAATTGCTTTCTTTTTTATTCGGGCTACTTACATTTATTTTGGGCTACCAAAAACTGAAGAGTCCCTGCCCGAAGGGCTACCAGGGATTTTGAAATTTTGAGAGCCCTGAGATATATTTATTTTTTAAATTACTTTTGTTTCAGCAACATTAAATTTAAAAACTGTACTTTTGAGTTAAAATATATATTTACAAGTTTAATAAATGACAAATTAAAAAGGCATGAACATTTTTTGTATCGAAAAAATATCGAACCGTGACACCAAAGTATCGAACCGAACCGTGAATTTTGTTTGTCGTTGCACCCCTAATAAATACATACCTTACAGTAGCTGCACTTGTAGAGTCTCTTTCTGGTGTGGATCTGTTGGTGTCGTCTCAGGTGATGTGGAGATTTAAAACTCTTCTCACACAGGTCACATTGATAAGGTCTCTCCTCAGTGTGGGTAAACATGTGTCGTTGTAAGTGTGCGTCTGTTGTAAACTGTTTGCCACACTGTTCACAGCAGTACACATCATGTCCGGTGTGAATGCGTAGGTGTTCATTTCGGCTCCCTCTCTGGCTGAAAGTTTTTCCACAGATGTCACAGCTGTATGCCTTAATTCCAGAGTGGGTAACTAGATGCTTCTGTAAGTGGCTACTGTGAGTAAAAGCTCTGCCACACTGATCACAGCTGTACGCTTTAACTCCACTGTGGATGAGTTGGTGTGTTTTTAGGGAACCCTTCAAGGAAAAAGACTTTCCACACAAGTCACAGCTCAACGGTCTCTCTCCAGTGTGGATGACCTGATGCCGTTTTAGTGAAGCTTTCAGAGTAAAACCCTTCCCACACAAGTCACAGCTGTATGACTTAATTCCAGAGTGGGTAACTAGATGATTCTGTAAACTGCTACTTTGAGTAAAAGCTCTGCCACATTGATGACAGCTGTGCACTTTAACTCCACTGTGGATGAGTTGGTGTGTTTTTAGGTAACCCTTCAAGGAAAAAGACTTTCCACACTGTTCACAGCTGAACGGTCTCTCTCCAGTGTGGATGACCTGATGCTGTTTTAGTGAAGCCTTCAGAGTAAACTCCATCCCACACTCGTCACAGCTGTATGCCTTAATTCCAGAGTGGGTAACTAGATGCTTCTGTAAGCTGCCACTGTGAGTAAAAGCTCTGCCACACTGATCACAGCTGTACGCTCTAACTCCACTGTGGATGAGTTGGTGTCTTGTTAGGGAACCCTTCAAGGAAAAAGACTTTCCACACAAGTCACAGCTGTATGCCTTAATTCCAGAGTGGGTAACTAGATGCCTCTGTAAGTGGCTACTGTGAGTAAAAGCTCTGCCACACTGATCACAGCTGTACGCTTTAACTCCACTGTGGATGAGTTGGTGTTTTTTTAGGGAACCCTTCAAGGAAAAAGACTTTCCACACAAGTCACAGCTGAACGGTCTCTCTCCAGTGTGGATGACCTGATGCTGTTTTAGTGAAGCCCTCACAGTAAAACCCTTCCCACACTCGTCACAGGTGTGTTTTTTCTCTCCCTTTCTTCTGTGAGGTTTGTCGGCCTCCTGAGAGCGCTGACTTCTGGCTCCATGTTGGTCCTGCAGTGACAGAGATACAAACAGAGGCAGTGAGTGAAATGCAGTCGTGGAACAAACTCAACCTTCAAACTCCATTAACACTAGTTTTAAACCTGAAGGTGGAGCGTGGCACCAAACACCTTAAAGGTCTCTTATCCCCACCTGCTGGTAGTTCTAACACATTACATCCAACCTGCTGTTAACCCTTTAAGACCTACCATAGAACCAAGTCCGCCAGAGCTTATATTATATTTTTACATGCTGTGGAGCCATTTTTGGGAGCATTTCAAGTTGCTATACATCAATACAACCATTATAGCCCAGATTTTAATAATATGTATTCATTAAGTGCATAGTAATTACATAAATTGCAAAAAAGTGCAATAAACTACAAAAAAATTGAAAATCGTTTTTGATTTTTTAACATATTTGTAGTTAGAGAAATTTAAGAGGCTTATCCCTCAAAACTGTAAATACAAAAAAGTTGCACAAAATAGTTTCCCACCACAGGAAATTTATTTTGAGTGTCTTCATAGTTTTATTTTTGAAATACACCAATTTTTATACACTGCAGGAAAAACGAAAATAAATATTATACTGCAAATTTGCAAAAAAGCAGCATATGCATCAAAATAAACTATTTCCAGCAGTGCAATATGAGTCCTAAGCATCCCAGAAACGACACAGAAAGTCATAAAGTCAAAGATAACTTTTAAAAAGAGCAGTATAGGCCCTGAGGCCCTGATCGCAAAAAAGACTACATTTCCGCGAAAATGACGTCACTTCCGGTTTCGGGCAGGTAATGGCGGAAATGCAAAAGTTCGCGCTGACGTCTATTCCAACGTAGGAAGTGTTTTGAACAGCTGATCTTATCGGTAAAGCGTGTTTCTGGAATATTATGTTTTTGTTCCTGCAAGCGCTTTTTATGCAGTTTTTGCAAAGCTTTATGTGGAAGGAAACCGTGACCTAGGACAAGCTGATGGCATCAGATTTAAGTACAACTCCGGTTTCATATGCAAAAAAAATTTTTGCGCTAGCTTACGTGGTTGCAGTGCTACCGGGATTTAAAAATAGTTACGCATAACACAGCGTTCCCGCTCCGATCGGCTCTAAAGGGTTAAAGATAATTCATGACTGTTCAAACACTAAAATCATGCACACACACACACACACACACACACACACACACACACACACACAATTTTATAATTTAGATTATTTTGTTGTTTCCTATTACATATTTCTATAATTTGTATAGATTTATACAGAATTATTCAGTGATAATAAATCCTATGTTTGTTTATTCAAAAGGAACCCCGTTAGCTTCCACAACAGATGTTGCTCGTCTTCCGTCAAATACTCACATAAAATATTACACAATAAAGTGGATTCAAGATATCCACATAATTTCACTCTTACATCCACAGTGAGGTTTCACAATTGTTCAAATATAAGCAATCAATAATAATAATAATATTTCTCTGTCAGCCTTCTCGGTTACGAATCGTCTTCTGCTCCTCTGTCATGCGGCGTCCCACAGGGCTCAATTTTAGGGCCACTGCTCTTTTCACTGTATCCATTGCCTCTGGATACAGTGCATGGGATCTCATTTCATTGTTATGCCGATGACTGCCAACTTTATTTGCCACTAAAACACAAGGATGGCATCTCCATAAAACCTCCCTTGACATGTCTAGATGACATTAAAGCTTGGTTGGCTCTAAACTTTTTAAATTTTAATGAAAAGAAAACAGAGCTGTTGGTGTTTGGACCCAGTGGTCCCTGTGAGTCCTCCTCTATTGTTTTAGGATCCCTGGAAGTCTACTTTAAATCTGTTGTTACTGACCTTGGTTTTAAGTTGGACAGTGATTTTAAATTGGACAACCAAATCAGAGCAGTGGTGAAGTCCAGTTTTTATCATTTAAGGCGACTGGCAAGAGTAAAATCTTTTCTTTCGAGGCAGCACCTTGAAACAGTGATCCATGCTTTTATTTCTTCCCGCCTGGACTACTGTAACTCACTTTATGTGGGGGTCAGTCAGTCATTGCTCTCACGTCTGCAGCTGGTTCAAAATGCGGCTGCACGACTCCTAACAGGAACTTAAAAAAGAGAGCATATAACCCCCGTGCTGGCCTCTCTGCACTGGCTGCCTGTGTCTTTTAGAGTTCATTTTAAAATTCTTATGTTTGTTTTTAAATGCCTTCACAGTCTTGCCCCGCCTTACCTCTCTGAGCTTCTTCATCTCCACACACCCTGTGGGTCTCTCAGGTCAGCTGACCAGCTGCTCCTGGAGGTACCGAGATCCAGGAGGAAGCTCAGAGGGGGCGGGGCCTTCTCTATTGTGGCTCCAAAGTTATGGAATGATTTGCCCATGCACGTTAGAGAGGCCCCTTCACTGTCCACTTTTAAATCACATCTTAAAACCCACTTTTATTCCTTGGCTTTTAACCTCAGTGAGACTTAGTTTCTCTTTTAATTGAAGTAGTTATTTAATTAATGATTTCACTCTTCTTTTATTTGTGTTTTATTTATAGCTCATGTAATTTTATTTTACAGTTCCAATGTACAGCACTTTGTGTCAGCTGTGGTTGTTTTAAAGTGCTTTATAAATAAAGTTGATGATGTTGATGATGAATATCAATAACATTGAGGCACATTACACAAATTTCAAAAACAAATCATGTCTTACAATATTTACAACAACTAAAAGCTCTGTAAATCGGCTTTTAAGTGTTCATTGAAGTTTTGAATAATTCTCTAATTTTTTAAGGCAACTTATTCCACTTAAAAGTTGCTCTAAATGTAACAGTTTTACAAAACGTTACTTTTAACTTGAGCATTTACTAAGTTGCAGCTTGTTGAAAACTGTGTAATATGATGATGTATTTCATCTGGATACTGCAGCTGAGCAGAATAAATGTGGTGTGTTTAACAGAATTGCTTTCTTTAGAACTACAAGTAAGCCATAGAATATTTTAGCCTGTACAGGAAGCCAAGAAAGGTTATTATGCATTTTATCAATATTAGTATAGTATGAACATCTTCACACTAATCTGGACGCCTTATTCTGGACTAACTGAAGTCTGTTAAGATCTGTCTTATTAGCTGCTGACCAAATGATTGAACAATACTCCAGATGAGACATTACTAGTGCATTAATGACATCTTTCATAATGAAGAAGTGATACACAAAGAGCATTTCATAGCCATAGCTATGCCTTGTCGGCAGAGTTATGTGACATTAGTGATGTTTGTACTTTCAGCGTTAACTTGGTTTTAAAGCCTTTAAAATATACGCCGTTCAATAGTCGACCTTAATCTGACAGAGAATGTGATGATTTTGTGGATAATTAAAGTCAGTCATATATCCACAAACACAACAAGCTGAAAGTCAGTGATGCTGCTCGGTTTGCAGTCCTGAACATCACGGCACAAGCAGGATCCACTGCACTGTTAATGTTAGCTGTGTTATATTGCTGCCTCTGTTCGGTGGTGTCGAGCCAAACGCACTTTAACGTGTGTTTGAACGAGCTGACGGTTCACTCGTTAAGCTGAAAGAAAGATGCTTTAATCACAGCAGTCACACATGTGTCCACTGCACCATCTGGAACTCTTCTTGTTTACACTCGTAATAACACAAACACTAAATCCTGCTTCTCTGGTGCTGTTGTGTAGCAGTGTGTACACCTGAGACTGTCACCTGTCTGTCTGTCCTGCACTCTCTCTCTGTTTCTTTCTCTCTGATTGTGGAATAAAAGTATGAACATGTGTTTATAAGTTACACTTGTGTTTGAATCCTGCAGCTTATCACACATTTGATTTCCATGTGTGACGACTGCAAGTGTCCAGAGTGAGGACAGACTGAGGGAGCCACTGCTGCACATCATCTGTGAGGCTTTGCAGCCCTGATGATCCACCAGGACAAACTCAGCAGTGTGTGAGGAAGAGGAGGAGGAAGAGCCAGCAGCAGCTGACAGATGGAGAGAATAGACAGACTGTTCCCTGTTTGTGAAGGACTGCTAGGAAAGTTTAACATAACTGTCTGTGCTGAATCAGTCTTATTAGGTAATGTTCAAATAATGTGATCATCCCAGTGTTTTCAGTGTGGGAGAAAGTACTCAGGGCCTTCAAGTTACACACTATGAAAGGCAGCAACAAGTTTAATGTTCAGAAACCTAAAGTCTGTATCAGCAGCAGGATGGAGCTAAAAATAAATGTTGGTTTCAGTTCTATGAAGCTTTGAGTATTTTGGATCAGTAGCTGCTGTGTTTGTTGCATCATATTGCTGTAACTGTTTATATGCTTTATATATTCTGAGCTAAGTTGATCTATAGTGTTACATCATATTCTATAAGGATGTTATGTGTTTGTAGACTTTCTGCCCAGTTTGACCCATTTAGCAGAAGTCAGCCTGTTTAAGGCTCTGATATCTATTCTGTGTGACTTACAGCAGTTATGACATGGTCTGATTTTCTCACCCAATAAAGGAATATTTCCTATATCAGTCTACTCTTCATTCTATCAGACACAGTTATCACAGCTCCTACATTTGCTTTTTACACATATATGTAAGCATTGAGCCACATTTAGTACCAACATATTAAATGAACAATATTTGTCTCTTATATATGATACATCTATATACACACTGTCACAGATACTTGTCTGTGAGTGAAGTGATTAATATAATAACTATAATATTGGCCATATTATATTTACATTACCACAGTGAGATGACTTTAGTCTCATGAACAACATCAGCTAATTGTTATTTACAGCTAATCTTAAACGACTGTTCAGCACAGAAATGAAGCCCAACAATCATGTTTCACAGTCCTGTGGTCTCAGCCTCAGATACTCATCAAATCACACAGAGCTCATGTAGAAACAAATGAACTAAATATGTTCTCCTTCATTTCTGTCAAACAAAGCTGTATGAAACGTTTCCAGCTGTTAGTATCATGGTTGCTAGGCAACCTGGGCAGCGCGGCGGAGGGTAGACGTCCCATTTCACGAGCCTACGAGCCTCGCACTTCGGCCTTAGCGGTCTTTGAGTACGCGGCCCTTGAGGACTTTAAAGCTGCAGAACCTGAATCGGGATACAGCCATGATGATCTCCAGCCTCGTGCTCGCCAACATTCTCACCTGAGTTAAGAAGACGATCACTGAAATGGTCTCAGCAGGTCCTTTGATGACAGCAATGAAATGCAGCGGTAAGGCTTTTTGGGGATTAAGTTCGTTTTCATGGCAAAGAAGGACGATGCAGTTCATCTGATCACTCCTCATAACATTCTGGAGTGCAGGCAAAATGCTATTATAAAAACTTAAGCAGCAACTTCTCCAGGTTCCAATATTTATGCAATTCTCAAACCTTTTGGCCACGACTGTATAACCTCTTCTGAAGTTTAGTGGATATTATACATGGTTATGCTCAGGATGTGTCGGCCAGTTTCCACTGGAAACGCCTTTTGGTTAAACTGTCAGCGAGGAATTTGCATTTGCACTGTTACATTTTTATATAACTTTAATGCACATAAACAACAGCTGCTTGTTTCAGTGAAAATACATTGATGGCTTTTTAATAAAGTTGTGCAGCTGTAAAGTATTTTGTCTGGTGTCAATTCTATCGTCAGCTACATCGTTATGGCAAATGTTCAAATGTATATGGTGATAAATATCTTTGGTCATATGGTCCTGCTCTGTCTGTCACCTTCTGTGTTGAGCTCATTGTTTCCTCTGTAGTGGCTGAGCTGAGTCCAAGTAGCTGAAAATGTTCCTCTGCTGCTCCGTCAGACTCTCCTCCTCCTGCTGATCAGCTGGGACACAAAACAGATCTTTGTTAGGCTCCACACTGCACTGAAGAGTCAAAGTGTCTCATATGTTCATCTGACAAGTAAAAGAACACATTTTTGTTTCCCGAGGTGGGCAACTTGTTGGAAACAAACACAAAAGGTTTGAGCACTGATACCTGCCATTGCTGCCATTGAAAGATGCAACGCCAGCAATGTGGATTGTCAAGACTCAAACCAATCATCAAGCAAAGACAACAGGGATCAAATGTACCGCATTTTGATCCGGGACGTACTCTGCATGAAAACAAGCGCTCACTCTTCCTGCTCAACAAATGACAAGGGCGGAGCCTTATACCACGTGATACAGAAGCTGTGCCGTGTGATGCTAAAATTAGCAGGGAAACAACAACGGAGAGCACGTCAGGGATGACGAGAAAGTGACAGGAGAAAATCCGTCCCGGTCAACCACCCAAACATCAATAACGGGAACCTTATACAGCGCTTCCCTATACACGTCGAACTCCCGCAGGCACAAAGACATTACGGAGGCTATCACTTATCACCTGACCAAAGATATGGCTCCATCAACACTGTGCAAAACGAGGGATTTAGGAAAACGATCAACACCCTAGACAAACGCTACACAGTGCCGTCCCGCAACTATTTTTCTATTGTTGCACTACCTGCTCTGTACACGCAGCGTCGAGCAACGGTGGAGACGGAATCTCAAGCAGGACAACATTTTGCTGCAACAACAAAACGTGAGACATTTGTTGTTTTATGTTTATTTATTGTTATGAGAGAATCATGATCTCAATTCTAAGCCAAAAAATCGTGATTCTCATTTTATGCAAAATCGTGCAGCCCTAACATTAACACAAAACTATTGTTTCACCAGAGAAACACACATGAAGAGAGAGAGAGAGACAATAACAGCTACCAAACAGTCGTCATAATTCGTCACACAATGAGAAAAGGACAAATCAACAAGTAACAATGACTAATTAATATTAAAATCTGTAACATAATGTATTGTTTGGAGTTTAGTCTGATTGGTTCAGGATGAGCTGCCATTATCCAATCACACGTCTGCTTACCTGCATCTTTTCTCTTTTTTCTAACCTGAGCACCTGATGGCTTTGAACTTTTGTTGTCCGTCTTCCATTGGTTTGAATTTTGCGCTCCAGTACAAACACAAATCCCCCAACCCGAGGATCAGCACAATTAACCTAACAGACCTACACCTTAGTTCACAGATTCACTTTGTCTAAGGTTGATTTCTGGGATTTCACACAACCCAGGATTCAGATCGTGAATCCATGATGGGCTTGGATTTACATCATTATAAATGAAATGTGCTCTACTTGGAAGCAGCCGGCCCCGCCCCTTTTGACGGCTTGTGTGAGACTTTAAATCATCAAACTGTAAATTATAAATTAAATTGTTATTGATCCTTTACCCCGAGTCCTAAAGTGTAGATTTATTTTCTTACTCTTCTTATATTTATTGTTTGTTTACTTGCACCGCTGTAACTGCAGCCTCGTCGTCTCGTCTCTCTATATGCTGGACTGTCTGTAGAGGAGATGACAATAAAGTTTACTTTGACTTCAGCAGCGCGCAGGCGCACCGAGGGCTCTCGCGCTCACGTTATAGAATTTAGAAAAAACATCGGTGCAGATTATAAGTCTGTATCATAATATCTGTTTGTTGTTTTTATTTTGTTTTGCGAGTTGGTTATTAGATGCCGCTCCAGCCAGCCAGAGACTCCCCGCTGCCCCGCCCTCTCCTCCCTGTGCCGCCAGCAGCAGGCGCACCTCGCAAACGGAGGGCGCCCTTACTCCCAGCAAATGGCTGATAGAAAACCGATCGGTGCCTACGAATTTCCCAATATGCGCTGGCATGACGTCGGGGAAGCATGGGTACGACCGATTCTTTTATTTTTTTCTTGCCCGTGATGCCCCCCCCCCCACCACGATGCATTCTATTGGTTTGCACACTTACACACACCCAGCTGTGGTTTCCTGTTTTGCTGGACTCTGGAGAGCCCCGCCTTTAACGCTCTTCTCTCACAGAGAGCAACAGAAAACTTGGAAAAACTCCAGATTGACTGAACTCAGTTCAAAGTTACCTTGACACCTTTAGATGTGAGACGTAGTGATGGTCCGCTTGAAGCTGACGCTCCGGTGCGTGTGTCAGAAAGATCAACGCGCTGCTTCAGAAGCACCGTGTCGAGGCTTGATTCGTTTGGCCAGAGTCACGTGATCAGTGACGTCTGAAGCTTCGTTTAGAACGTACCTTTTTATAAATCGAACTTTATTGAAACACAATGAGTATACAACATACAAACAGATGAAGTTTACAAAAGAACAGAACATGAACATACAGAACCAGGAGTAAAAAAAATTAGTAGGCGAAAAAAATCAACATATTGTAACGTGCAGTGGAGATGAAGCCAGCCGCGGAGGTGTGCAGGTGGATAGCGAATGAGCAACAGCTTCTGACTTTCCAAAAAGTACTCATTTATTTACAATATCAAAAATAAAAGTGCTACCTCTACCACACATTACTAAAGAGCACACTAGTCCGCGTACACACGGGAGCATCCATTACAGGAGGAGTGCGAAGAAGAACAAAAAGGGGGTGACACCAGTCGTGAGACAGGAGGCGCCGCCATGTGGTGATACACTGCATTACAATAGCAACTGTTACAATATAAATATTGTTCTGAGGCTTTTTGTTGGTTGAGTCTGAAATTGATTGTATGTACAATTCATATCCTTATAAAAAGGCAGAAATATGGTGGTTTATTAATAAACTTACATTTATGGATATAAAATAGCTAAAAGTATTAACAAATTTTTAATAAAAAAACATTTATCATTCTTCCTGGGGAACTTAAAGAAACAGAATAAAACATTTTCCCATCGTAAAGAAAACTCCCTTAAAATATGGACAATAACAAAACTGCTAAATTCTTCCAGAATCTCTGTGTAGAGGAACCAAAAGAGATGTGCCACAGTTTCTGGATGATCCCCACAGAAAGTTCAATTAGTATTTATGTCTCTTTTAAATGTTACCATATAGTGACTGGCTGGGTCACATTTATGAAGAATTTTATATGAGATTTCCTTCACCTTGTTCACAATTAGATATTTATGGGATCATCCAGACTGTCTTCCAGGTGATATCTGGAACATGTCGGTTCCAGTAAGATATTCTATATATGGGAGAGACATGATATCTTCTTGGAATAAACTACGTATTCTCTTATTGCTGTTACCAAGTTCCTGTGAAAAGCAGATTTTTCCCACTGCTGACTCAGCTGGATCAGGGAGAGTGACTGAGGCAGATATTGAGCTGTCAGTGTTTTTATATAACATTAAAGTCCCTGAGGGTATGGCACCAAGCACCATTGAGAATTCCCCAACACTGTTTGACAAGTTTGATGAGCATCTTGACTTTTGGTCTTTGGATGTTAACAGTCCTGGATATGTGACTTCTTGTTTAACAGAAATGTTACAGAGAGCATTTGCAGTGCAGCCTTTAATTGCTAGTAATTCACATTTTTTTTAGATTTCGACATAAAGCAGATGCCTCAGAGAAATCACTAATAACACTAAGGGCTGGACGGATTTGATTTGCATTCTTCAAGAAGAGTGTGGTGTCATCAGCTAGCTGGCTGATGATGAGCTCCTTATCAGCTGTGCTGATTCCTGGTATAACAGGTCAAATCTCGGGGTGGAGTCTTAATCATTTTAATTGAGCTATTGCCATTCGTGTACAAGGTTTTGATAGCTCTACAGAAAAATGCCAAATTTTTCCAAAGAGTGGAAAATAAATTGATGTTCAATTGTATCAAAAGCCTTTTAAAAATCCAGGAAGAGAATGAAGCTATAGTCAGATACCAAATCAGAGTAATCAAGTAGATCTAAAACCAGTCTCATGTTCTTAGAAAGGTGTCTGTTTCTCATAAAGCCTGATTGTGTCTCATCGATAATTGTGTCCAAGAACTCTTTCATTCTGTTAGCAAGTACTAAAGCCATAATCTCATAGTCATCATTGAGCAGACAGATGGGTCTCCAATTATCAATAAGAAGTAAGTCTTTGTTTGGCTTTGGAATAAGTGTTATGAGACCCTGAGTAAGAGTAGGAGGGAGGATGTTATTCTCTACACTTCCTATGAAAAGCTGCAGTAAGAACGGAGCCAGGAGATTAGAAAATGATTCATAAAACTCTGCAGTTAAACCATCTGTGCCGGGAGATTTGTTGGCCTTAAGTGCAGAAATAGGATTACAAACGTCCTCCACAGTCAGAGGGCTGTCACAGTGACTTCTATCTTCCACAACAATAGTTTTTAGGTTTTTAATATTATTGAGAAACAGCGTTGAGACATATATATATATATTCTACTTTTCTAAATGATTGACTATTTCAATGGAGAACCTAAATGACACGGACCCGTGTTTGTTATTACATATCTCTATTTTGAATGTGACAAGTCTATCATTGCCTGTTATTCATAGGTATTAACAGAGTTTTTGGCCTTTTTTTCCTCTATAACAGTTAATTGACTCTTTACAGTGGCCTGCTATGGTTAATAATAACATGTTCAGTCATGAGTGAAATCAAAGCTTTTCTTCACTTTAGCATTTAACATTCCCAACAATATAATGTGATACCTTAATTAAAACACAGCTAATAAAACACAATTTTCTTAATGCAAACATCAGTGACTCAACATTAGCAACCAAAGGGTTCAGTCTGCAGCTCACACTCATGTGAAGCTACAGCCTCCCCCTTTAGTCTCTGTCATCCTTCTGCTCCTGCACAAACAAAGCAAGACAAAACCTCCACCCTTCTTCTACAGGCTGGGTGAATTGTTGTGGACATTCACTAATCCTAAAGTCGGCACCGTTTTTGTCTCAGTCTCAAGTCAGTTAAACTTTTAGTCGTCAGTCCATCACAGTCCAGTCACATGCATACATCCACACACATTCATACCAGATATTGCTGATAATGGAGTCTCACGCGCAGCCTATTCGAGCCTCCATCACCAGAATCGATAAGAGAATCGATAAAGAATCGAATCGTTGAACAGAATCGAAAATGGAATCGGAATCGTTAAAATCTTATCAATACCCATCCCTACTCCTGGAACATTTTAATCCTTCAATTGAAATTGAATGGGTCTACAACAACTACCATCCTCCTATCTCTATCCTGGTTGCAGCAGGGCTGGGAAATAACCCTGAAGTGATAGGTTACCAGGCAGGGTACACCCTGGACAGCTCACCAGTCTATCAGATAGAAACACACAGCCGTTTACATTCATGGATAATTTAGCCCAGGACCTTCTTACTGTGGAGCAACAGCACTAACCAGCATGCCAACAATGGAGGAAATACAGGAAAGCTATGATTTCCTGTATTTGAGGCAGAATTCTTTTGTTCTTGCCCTTGACAGGTTAATCCACAATAAATAGCAACAGCATGCATGTGGTGTGTGTGTCGTTGTCTGCCTCTTATAACTCCAGTGATTTTCCTGTAGTTTGAAATCTTATGCGGTGTTGACACAATAATTTGTTGTAAACCAGGAAATCCCCAACTGTGGTAGAAAGCACAGCTTAGCCTTAGCAAATGTTCAAAGAAAAGTCGTCACTTCCTGATTTCTGCTTCACTGATAAATATTGTCACACTGGGGTTTTTGCAAATGATATCAGTGAGCACTGTGTGGCAGCTGGAGTCAGACAACTGAAGCTCCCACAATCAAGACCACAAACAGCTTTCAAAGGAGATTTGAAGCTTTTCTGGCAGCAAGCTTCATGATTTATGGGACTGGAACTGGAACAGAAACTACCTGATCACCAATGGTGAGCTGGCATGGAATTATTTTTATGACATTTTATCAAAGTTATAAATAAGCATGCCCATTAACACATAGTGAGTGAGCATGTTGTCTTCCCACGCAGTGAACAGCGGATGCTAATGTTTTTGTCACTTTTTACAGAGTCAAACTCAAAGTAAGGTCAGTGCTTCCACGCTTTAAACGCTGCACGCTCACACTCTCTCCACACTCGATAGATTATCCATTGTTCATCTGCACACAGCTGCGGTTTTAGTAACGCAGTAACGCAGCGTGCTTACGGGAAAGTAACAGTAATCTAATTACCTTTTTTGCAATAGTAATCCCTCACTTTACTCGTTTCTTGAAAAAAGTAATCGGATTACTGCCCATCTCTGGTTGGAGCTGTGCACTTGTGGGTTCCACCTTGTGTACACGTTTATCTTTGCTGTGTGTACTTGTACCTCTGAGTGGAAGCTGAACTCTTGAGTTCGAGTATCGAAGCATCAGCTGTGACGTTAAAGTCCAAACAGCTCGTTCATTTGACGTGCAAATGAACGAAGGTAACGCCGTTTTCATGTGGATGTGTCACTGAGACACTTTCCACATCCACAGCTCACAAAATGGGAAAACTATAGAAGTATAACAATGAAGAAGTTACTATGTTACGGGTCCCAAGGATGAAGACCTCGATGACAAATATGTTACCTGTAAAAGCAGGTGAAGAGCAGAGTAAGGAAGACACGATGCGTCTCTGCTTTCCTCCAGAACGTGTCTGAGTCTGATTTATTTCACACAAATAAATGCTATAAAACACTAAACATGAGCTTTCAATATACTGTTCAGCTGGTTCCTCATTCACATCAATTACATTTACTTATTTCACAACATCAGTGAAATATACTCTTTTTAACTGGTTCAGTTTCTCAAGTTCACACTTCTTTCCATAACAGCTACATCCTTTTATCATATCAATAAACACATCACATTGTCTTCTGCAGTGTCTTACTGGCTAAACAGTTCTATTCAATAACAGCATTGGTAAATACATTACATTTGTTCCCTCCAGTAATTTACTGGCAAAATCACTATTTAGTGCATCATGAAACACAGCTTGTTGAATCAACCCATGAATGCCTCTGTTAGCTACACAGAGTTGCTCAGAGTGCTTGTGTTACACTAGCTAATCTACTCAGTCACTTTAACAGAACTATTAACATTCACATCTCACAGAACTGATTTGATTGGAGCATTACAACACGTTTGCACAGAGCATAGGAGCGCACTGACTCTGCTTCACGAGCGCTCCACCTAACGAGCGGGCTCGCGGTGCGGTCGCGCGGGACACTCCTCTGGTTTTCTCCCGTGTTTACATATAAATAACTTTGGCGGACCGCCTTAACTCTCCCATTCACATTAACGTGGGTAACCATGGTGACAATAAACAACATTTTCGGTGCGAGCACCGTGTACCGACCTGTAAAAGCAGGTGAAGAGCAGAGTAAGGAAGACACGATGCGTCTCTGCTTTCTTCCAGAACGTGTCTGAGGAAGCAGCGGAAGGTGGGCTCCACTTACTGCTCCCCGAAACCCCGGAGCAAGCACCAAAGTTCCGCCCTCACTGCTTTCTAACATAAAATGAATCCCTGTTACATGGATTTTCTATCCTCTTAAAGAAACTGAAAATAAATACATATAGCAATGAAAAATGTCCCGTTACATGAGTGTTTTACACAAAATAATATTCATGTGGTCATTCCCTCACAGGGGTGCCACAACTACACTGCTGTTTTGACAGAGACACAGTGTGTTTATCTAACTTGGCTGAAGCCAAAGTTCTCCAGACAAATTCAGTCTGTTTCTGCCAAGTGTGAACTCACTGGATGAGCGCCAGATACACAGAATCAAAAAGGGATAAATTACTTTTCTTATGTCATGTTCCCGTCACAAACTGGCTCAAGGAGAGGGGAAGCAGGAGTCCACAGATGAAATGTTCCTATAAATAAAGTGGAATTTATTCAAACTTTACCAAAACTTCAACACATCAAATACAAGCAGTTCAGCAGGGAGTGGATGTGTGTTGCATGTGCCAGGTGGATGCAGAGAGAGGCCAGGGCCACGTTCAAACCTGAACACGCTGCACAGTGTTTTGTTCCATTTGTTAGGGATGAATGAAATGCTTCCTTGAAAGGATGTGTGCAGTCACCAGTGGGCGTGGAAGCATGTGCGCCCTCATTTGGTGGGTGTGCAAGAAAAGTCATCCTGTCACACAGCAATGCCTACATAAATCACACCACTCTGCTTAAAATAATAATGTTTAGTGAAGCAGGTGAAGCAAAGGGCTGCTTTTAATAGGCTGGGAGACCCAGGTGTGCTGCTTTAGCTGCTGAGCCTCTTATGACAGAACAGCGGAGAGTGGTAAGAAGGGAGGAGGGGGTCTGGCTGTGTTTGTGAACGATAGATGGTGTAACTCTGGGCATTTCTCTATCAAAGAGACGCTATGCTGTAAGGACATTGAGCTGCTAGCGGTTAGCATGAGACCGTACTATCTACCACGAGAGTTTACACACGTGATTATGATAGCTGTGTATGTCCCGCCCTCTGCTAACGCTGCAGCAGCCTGTGAGGTCCTGCACACTGTAACCAGCAGACTCCAAACACAGCACCCTCAGGCCCTTTTCCTGATCTCTGGGGACTTTAAAGATGATGTAACCATTTAATTATGGTTACATAATTAATTATGTAATTAATTATGCAAAATGCAAAACGCTCAGCTGTGTCTCCAATCAAAGCTCTGTAACTTCAGAGGTGATGTTCATATGTTGACTAATGGTTTTCTTTCATTTTTGATGTACTGCAGAATATTTGTATAAAATCCAGGCCAGGAAAATCTCCTTCATGTGTTTCTGTGTTTTGTCTTCAGCTACGTTGACACAAAGGCCTCTGCTGTGACGCTCACACCTTTGATAAAGTCTGGAGAGTGTCAGCTTCCTGTTTATAGATACAAAAATATGTAATGTTGTGAACTCTGTCCGCAGCGGCGCAAGAAAAAGGAGAATTACGGGAAGCACTCACAACAGGTAAAATCAAAATAACAAAGTAAAGTACGATAAAATAAAAACAACAAAAGAACAACACAATATACTTCCCCGTACTGTTACTGCTAACCTCTGTTAACCTAGTAACTCTTACCTTCTAACTGACAGCTGGTCAATAAACGAGCTCCATAAACGCTCCATATTCACCTTTACATGGAATATAAAGGGAAAAGAAGAAACACAGTGCTGTGTCAGCGTTAGACATATAGATATATCCTTGCTTTTAATACATTTGAAGGTGGGTGGGAGAGGTGCTTCTCCGCGTAGTCTACGGTCTCTTTGGGATCGCTAAAGCTTTTCCTCACATCACCATGGCTCACTAACAGCTTTGCAGGGTATAGCAGTCTGTACCTGACGCCGGTCATCCCACGTAGTCTTCCTCTCATATTTGCAAATGCGGCTCTGCGTTTCCAACAGAGGGAGAGAAATCTGGGAGGATGTTTATTTTAAAAACCCTTATACATCAGGTTCTTGTTCTCTGCAGCTTTCAGCAGAATCTCCTCACCAATGTGGTAGTAGTGCAATCTCAAGATGATGGGCCGAGGAAGATGACTTTGTTTGGGACGCTGGCGATTCGCTCTATGTGCTCGATCGATGAGTGGCTTCTCCTCGAGAGATAGCGCCTCCGCCAACAGGTGTGAACCAACTCAGTCATCTTGGGTCCCTCTGTGCCTTCTGGTATTCCTGCAGTTCTTAAATGATTCCTCCTGGAGTGCCTCAAGAGCTCCACATCTCTCATCTAACTTCTTTACCTCCGCAGACAAACGCTCCACAGTGGCCTGGAGAGTGGCGATGGTGTCAGAGTGGTTCGAGGCACAGTCCTGCAGTTCAGTCAAAGTGTTATCATGCCTGGCCACGTCGCTTTTTATGTCCGAAATTGAGGGCTGGATGCTCTGGTTCAAGGATGATATCTCGCCTCCTATGGTGGTAGAAATCTCTAATATGCAAGTGTCCAGTGCTAGTTAGTTAGTTCTAGTTCTAGTGGTTAGTGGGGCTTTATTTGATGATTCTAGTGTGTGTTACATTGTTGTCATATTGTTGAGTCGCAGAGCTGTACAGTGTTACAGTTTCTGTAGAGTCTGGTATAAGGAACTCAGATCCCTCTGTGAATAATGTTCACTGAAACTGATCTGTAGTTAATGAACTAGTCAGGATTTACACTAGAGAATGTTTCTGCCATTACATGGCCTGTATTTGTAGAGCGCTTTACTCGTCCCTAAGGACCCCAAAGTGCTTTTTTGCCCAAGGACACAACGACCGAGACTGTCCGAGCCGGGGCTCGAACCGGCAACCTTCCGATTACAAGACGAGCTGCCAACTCTTGAGCCACGATCGGCCCACATATTGTTGTCTTTTGTTGCAGACACCAAGTGTTGAGATCCTGTCTCAACCTCCTACATTCTTCCAGTGGGTTACACATTATTTTTTGTATTTGGAATCAAATATATGTGTCAGTTGGGCCTAGTGCAGGGGTCAGCAACCTTTAACACCCAAAGAGCCTTTTGGACCCGGTTTCCACGCAAAGGGTCAGGGTTCGGGAAAACACTGGGAGCCGCAAATACTTTGTGACATCTAAAATGAAGATAACACTGTGTATATTGTTTTTACCTTTATGCTTTGTGTGAACAACTACAGTGTGTTGCTTATGAAATCCATGAAGTGCTACAGAGAAAATTACATTTGATTTATGTAATGAACACATTTTGAGCTCTTAAAGAAATATAACAAAGGAAAGCTGAACTCCAATGATCCATGTAGCAAACACAAACTGTTATATCGCCTTTGGGCTTTTGGAGCCTTGACCTGACTTTTAAAAAATAATTGGAAAAAAGCTCTATGCTGCTACAAAATGAAAAATAGATGTTTGCAAAATTCTGCCCAAGTATGTATTTTACCTGGTTACTGTGTGTGGCGGGTGTGGTCTGTAGCGCCGCTGCAGGGGAGGCGGACGCACCTGAGCGGCACCCGCAATCACGCCTCGCTGCCTTAAAGTCTCTGCTCTCTCTGCTGTTGTTGGTGTGTGTCGGGCTGTGCGCTGCAAAGCTACAGCCGGCTGTGTGCGCACAGCAACCGTGTGTGTAAAGTGGTCAATAAAGAGATGCTGAAAAGCGCGTTCATGCAAACATCGTCGGGTCTGCCGTGATATGTTTACAACGGGACTTCTGCTCCTGAACCTCTGCGCACAGCGTCTGCAGGTCGGGGCTGTACGAAGTCACTTTATCTCTACAGGACTGTAAGCTGTCGTCTGTGAGGCGTCAGCGTGTTTGCTTTAACACAGTTCACGGTGGAGAACAGCTGCTGACATAATGTGGATCCAAGATCCATAACTGGCCTACCTGGGGCTGAAAGTCTCCATAAATGCAGGCGTTTCGGCGGCTACGCCGGCTTCCACGAGTGTGACGCTTATTTTGAGAAAATAATAGAATATAAATGTATTTTTATATTTCAATATCACAATAATCTTCCAATGTAGAACTACAAGTTAAAAAAGAAGTAACATAAATCAAATCCACTTCAGCTAAATACTTCTCATTTATTTCCATCTTACATGCTGTGACTGCAGCCATTCCCACATCTCTGTGAATGGGACTCATGGACATGGATCAGTGGTTGTTGATCAATGGTCCTGAGAATCTGCATAATTAAGATGAAGGAACGGAGCTCCCAGCCCATCGTTCCTGCAGCTGCTTTCAGTCTTTATGCAAATGTCCTGTTTGTAAGACTGAAACCTGCAGCTGAGACTGAAGACGTCACCTGATGATGACGACACGTTTCTCCCACAAAACGCTGCGTCCAGATGAACAGAAGCAACAGACTCACTTTCCTGGATGATTGAGATGCATCAAGACTTCATTGTGTGTTACTTCTCATTCAGCACAGACACATTATTCCTGTTAGGTCATGTCAGCTGTCACTCAGTACAAGCACAACTGTGAACAACACAAACTTCTCTTCAATGTGTCACAGAAACACTAAGTGTGAGAGCCTGTATGACACACAGGACAGACTGTAAGCTCTGCTGGCTGCACAGCACTTTGTAGCAGTTTTCCAACATGTCCTCCACCCGTGATGTCAGTGGTGGGACCCCAGTCACAGCACTCAGCACCACCTCCTTTAAATGGATTTTATAGCAGTTCCTCCCGTTACTCGGTGCAACGCTTCTTAAATGTGTTTTTGCAGGATAAAACACAGCAGGTGGTGTAGAGAGGACGTCAGCTGACGGAGCAGAGGGAGGCAGACTGTGGATAAATGACAGAGTGAGAGGAGAGCAACCATGACAGAAGCACAGGTGTGGCAGATAGAAGTGGCTTTATAGACACTTATTGTCAGTCCTCGTGCATGCTGTGGAAATAAGTGTCTGTGTCATGAGGTGACATGTGAGCTTATCTTTGGTCAATAAAGCTGAACGACCAGTTTTCACTTTGCTTGTTACGCTTGTTTAGTGACGTCTGGGTTTCTGTGGAGCCCGAATTTTGATGAGTTCTGGTGAAATCATCTGAGATCATCTGAGCATCGGTGAAGAGTCAGCAGAGAAAGTGTGGGACAGAAGTTTGCTTTGGACACATGGACTGAAATCAAAAAGTAACAAACAGGATTTCCAATGGACAGTATGGAGAAGTGAAAGTACACAAAGGCTGTGCTGGAACACGTGTGTTACACTTTTTGACAGCTGAGAACAAAACACAATATTTTGCATCATCTCTGCAGTGTCTCTTCTTTCCTCTGCTGTTGTGCTTTTAGCTCCAAACTGTTTCAAATGGTTTGTCAGCAAGCTGACCTCTGACCTCTGCAGTACTAACTCCTGACCCGTACAAAGAGCGGGCGTTTCTGACCTTTGACCTGCAGCTGTATGTCTCTCAGTCTCAGTTCTTCTCTCCGTCACTGATGGAGCAGGTGTAGTTGCTGCTGACAGTCAGTCGTTTGTTTTCTCAGAGTGAGGCTGAAGTCTGAACTGTTCAGAGCATCAGGTCTCATCAACGTGCGCTGCTGTAACGCCGCTTTGTCCTCTGAGATCACCAGGTATGAAACCTGAGTGCTGACAGAGCAGCATGTTCCCCCTCATTCACCTCCACCACCACAGCCAAGGCATGCTGGGAAACTGAGGACACACAGACGGAGAACTGAAGTGTCTGCTGTGTGTTCATCTCAGAGTCCTCACAGGTGACACATTAGCTCCAGAACACCAAGCCAGGTGTTTGAAGCCTGACAGGGATTCTTCCCATCCAGAGGGAGGATTTAGCTGCACAACAATGAACATTAGTGTGTAGTTTAGAAACACAGACTGTGCCTGCACTGCATCTAGTGAAGAAAAGTGTTACTGCCAGAGAACCAGGCTCCTTTAAAGCAGCTGATATTAAGGTTGAAAAATCAACAATAAGCTGATGTAATCAACGTTTCACAAAATGGTCAGCAGCTAAAATCTGGAGCCGTTCTTTGGTGGTAATTAACAGTTTGTTCTTGTTAGCTAATTATGTCATTAAAGGTAGCAGCAGAAGCCTTGTGTTGAAAGCCCATTCACTCACACATTCACACAGTATGTGTGTGTCTGTGTTACACTGTGGACATCCCTTCTGTTGGAGCGCCATCTTGTGGCAGGTTTAAGAAATGTTCTTCTTGTAAATCCAAACTGATGCACCTCCATAGCAGACTGTGGAGGCTTTCAGTGACATGAAGACTTGATTTATACTGTCATATTCTCCTGTTACACAAAGCACAGCACGCTGAACATGGATGAACTGAAACTCCCAGCATCTGACTGAGGAAAAGCACAAATCATTCTCACACTGACTCCTGCTTGATTTTAGATTTGCTTTCAAATCCTCACACTTTCATATGAAGCACTAAATGGGCTCCAGACTGTTTATCTCAGCTTCCTGTCAAACACACTGCTGCTCACACCGAGGCTCAGTTTACTCCTCCAGCCTGGCTTAACCTGCTGTCTGTTAAAAACAGTCCCACACTCCTCTGTTTAATCCTTCTGATCAGACTCTTTGATTTTGTATTGTTTTTACCTGAAGTTGTGTTTTTGACATGGTTCTGTCTGTGAAATAAAGCTCACACACACACTGCTACAGTCCTTCATACACTTAGAAACGAAGCTGCTCCTTTCCTCAGTGCTGACACATAAAGAAGAGTTGCTTTTATATCCAACACGTCTCTGTTCCAGAAAACAGCTTCAGCAGCCTCTGAGTCTGAACTTGGAGTTGGTTATAAGCCACAGGCCTGTGTGCACAGCAATGAGGAAATATAATGCAGTAAGTGAAACATGGATGTGTGGAACAGATTATCCCAAAGGTTGATTCTGTTCATCTGGACGTTCTCAGTGAAACATTTGGTCTCTCGGTCAGGTGACTCCTTTAGTCTCAGCTGACTGCAGCTTTCCAAACCTTTGTCACTGGATCACTCACTTCATCTCCAACGTGTCCCTGACACAGACAGCTGGAGCCGTTACAGCAAAATCATTGATCATCGTTTTTAGAACATTAGCTGGTGTTGGTGGGCAGGCTAGCAGTGCTAATTGTTAGCACTAGTTCTGCTGCTCTCCCTTTGTCTCTGTTATTGTTGGTCTTTAGTGAACAATAGAAAGTGTCTTCATGAGACTGTTGCCTAATGTTCAAATGTAGATAACACCACCTGCACCAACCTGTTACACAGCACAACCCTCTGGTGTAGCTTTGCCCATACGGTAAAAAAATATATTTTAAAATACATTTTAAAATATATTTATATATTTAAAATGTATTTTAGCACATATATTTTTTGGCCATTTTTTGTATATTTTGAAATATATTAATAAAATATATTTCAAAATACAATTTAAATGTATTTAAAATCATTCAAAAAAATATAAATTTAACCCTTCATATATTTCTAAGAAAACACATTCACATGTAACATCTGAAAGAAATCTTTATTTGATGTTTAAAACATACATATAGCATATCAATCAAGCAAGGAATATTCATTTTATAAGTTTATTCTCATTACATACTTAAACATTCTAAAAGAAACACACACACATATACATATATGTGTGTGTATATATATATATATATATATACACACATATATGTATATGTGTGTATATATATATATATATATATACACACATATACATATATGTGTGTATATATATATATATATATATATATATATATATATATATATATATATATATATATATATACATATATATATATATATATATATATATATATATATATATATATATATATATATATATATATATATATATATATATATATATATATATATATATATATATATATATATATATATATATATATATATATATATATATATATATATATATATATATACACACATATATGTATATGTGTGTATATATATATATATATATATACACACATATACATATATGTGTGTATATATATATATATATATATATATATATATATATATATATATATATATATATATATATATATACACACAGTCTCAGTTCCCCCAGCTTTCACTGCAATCCTCAAAGCCCTTCTGGACACGCTGGGAAACCCCTTCCTTACCCCCACTGTAACAAACAAAAGTCACAGTTCTATTACTTTTATCAGAGTTAAAATAAAAATGTGATTTATGTTAGCTGGCTTCATTTAGCAAACAGATATTTCTGTTTATACAGATACAGATATTAATACAGATATATTTTACGCATAATTTACCTCTTTTTTTTTCCTAGATGGGAAGTCTATCCAGTTCACATTACAGTAATGCTAACACCCCTTTTGGTCGTCTCTCCTTACCTTCCAGCATTCATAAATCTGTTGACCTTCTTTGTCTGAGACCAACCACTACAATGCATCATCACCTATTTGTATTGGTAACTTACTTTACAACCTATTTTAATGGTTGCAAAGTAAGTTACTTGTGCTGTATGCAATTTTAGATACACAGAAAGTCTTCACTTACTATATATGGCTGTCATAGTGTCCTTATCAAGGGCAGTTCTTCACTCTGCGCCGATGTCCGTTTTGCTCTGTCCTCCTATAAAAAGCATGAACATTTGAGTGTTTGACTAGTTTTAGATTTCCAAAAATTTGATATTTGTACAACTAAACATTTGAACTACAATTATATGCTATTGAGCGATACTTTTATGGGTAATTTTTGGTAAAGAAACTGGTGACAGAGTTGTAGGCTTTTTAAAGTACTATTAGCTAACCATTTGAACTGACTTTCAAAGCTGATTACCTTTTAAATTGCTGTGGATCAAAACCTCCAGTGGGAAGGCGGCCATTAGAAGAACACGCACCATTGAACCTGAAAATAACAAAAACAAACAAAAAACAGAACAATATATAAGAGTCCGGTAGGGTAATAAATCTCTTCTGAAGCAATATAGTTATTTTGGGTGAAAAACAAAACATTCCTCTAAAATATATATACTGACATCAGCAATCAACATCATGATTGTAATTATTTCCTTTTTAGTACATCTACTGCTGTTTGCATGTGTCAAGCACTACGACTGTATCTATGCATATAAATTCACCATATATATCCAGCAAAAATGTTTTGTTATAGGAAAACAAACAAAGGCATTCAATCAGAGGTGAGAAATTAATTGGGAATATGAATTATAGGTGAACTATTCTTTACCTACTAGCAATCAAGCTTCTTTAACCAAGAAGCTTGAAATATTTGAATGTAAAATAAAATAAATAAATAAATAATAATAAAAATAACATGATGTAATTAAAATGCACAACTTACATTAAGGAAATCTGCATTTGTATCCACAGGCTAAAAGTAAAACAGTAAATGTGTTAGTAATAGTACAGGTATTTGTAAAAAAAAAAAAAAGAGGCAGTAACTGTGACGCTTCTAGTGGGATGCTAAATGCAGAGATTTATATTTACAGTATAATACTGCATGTACGGGTAGCTGTGTTGTGAACTGTAACTGAATATTAGAGAATCTCAGAGAAATTAAATGTATTTATTTTTTGAATTTATCAATCATAAAACCGTCTGTTTTGAAGGCCTGTTACGATAACGACTTTTTGCTGGTCGGTATATTGCCCCATAAACAATTGCGACAAGTTATGTCATTGTCATTTTAAGACCATTTTATGTCTTTGAATGTATAATCATAATATAACACCATAATAATGCAAGATCTACACACTTTCAATTGACAAACCAACATCTAATTCTTAAAGTATTTAGATCATTGAAATTAGGAATCAAAATATTAGATACCTTAAAAACTTGAATAAATAGTAAATTTTCTAACAAATAGAAAACAATGTTATTTAATGTTATTGTTTTGTTATCATTATATTTTATTTTTGTAAATATAATGGCACATAAATTACATCATCAACAATTATTGAGGTCATGTACATGTATTGTGTGTTAAGTCGATATATCGATTATTGTGATAGGCCTACTGTTTTGGTATCATAACGAGCTTGTCAAACATGCATGACCACTAAACAATGTCTAAGCAGTAGTATTGGTCTGAATGACAACAAACATAACTAGTGTTTTGGAAAATCTGTTAGAAAACAGTTATTTCAATAATTATGATTAGCATGTGACACAGACACCGCATAAAAAACTACAACAACAAATACTTACTTTAGGAGGATGGGGGAGGGCAGCATGAGGTTGAGACTTTGACATCTGTAAAAAACAAATTCATGTATTACAAACAAGTCACTTAAAAATACATTAATGTGGCAGACTGTTCCCTGTTCAGATGCAGTGTATAAGTACAATCAGGGCTGTCACAACAATGGGGTGGGGCCAAGTGGCTGCAACCCTAGGTACAATGTGCAGGTATATATAATTACATATAATATATGTGAATAAAGCAAGAATCTGTTTAGGTTAGTCACTGTGCTGACTGATGCTTGCTAGGTTTATATGATTGCAAACTGCACAAAAACAACAACAGCAACAACATTAATGACAATGACAAACAAAATTACTTACATTTATGTAAATCTCACATTAGGAAGATCTGCATTCGATTTCATGGGCTGAAATAAATAGGCAGAAACATTACTGCTAAAAAAAATAAAAAACAAAAACTCTAAAAAGCCTAAAAATGACTTAAAAAGCAAGGAAATGTGGAACATTGTAATTAGCGAACATTAATAAAGCATAACTGTTCTTTGTTTCTAACCTTGGTAAGTACTCTGTAGCCAGAAGGAGAGGTAGGATTTCTGTGAAAGCCAAATTAAATGTGAATAGGCTTTGATAGTTATTGAGAAGGCAGAATAATAAGAAAAGGCAAAAGTACGTCACAATATAATTAATTAAGTTACATATTTTGATTACCAAATTATGGAAGCATGGAGCTGCCACCCAGGCAAAAGAAAAATAGAGCTGTATCACGTTATGACGTGAAATGTTTATTGTTCTAACATTATGCTTTTCATGTTTGTATAATATAATATCACGTTATTATAATATACATAATTGTCACGTTCGCACAATATTGTACGGACGTGATAATTTTGTACATTTTTCGTACAATGTTGTTCAAACATGTTGTTCAAACATGATAGTATATTGTTAGAACGATAAACTTTTCATGTTATTACGTGATATACTTATATTTCTCTTTTGCCTGGGTGGCAGCTCTACGCTTCCGTTCCAAATAAGCGAGAATAAAGTAATATTATATGGGAAAAGGCACCTGCTAGCTTGATGATGGAGGCTTCTTAGACTGGTCACCCGCCTTGGCTTCTTGTCGCCACTCCACGAAATAAAGGTCCGTTTCCTCCATGCCGGCTAATTATTCATCCTCATTAAAATCTCGTATATGTTCAGTTGGCAGAATTGAGAATTTTACATCTTCCAACCACTTAATTAACGCGAACATAATCGGCTTGTTTCTTCCCGTCTCCTGTATCCGGCCGTTCCTCTCGCTGTCAAATTTCGCGCCTCAGAGACGTCGTTATTTTTCAAAAAAAAAAAAAAAGAAGAAAGAAAGAAAGAAAGAAACAGCAACAACTACTAAAGAGAGTTTTTGCACGTTCATTGCACATTTGTGGGAATGTTTAAATATTTAATTTTTATTAATTACTTTTCATTATATCTTTATTTTTTAAACCACCGTGGCAATGCGCATGCGCATACACTCCTGCACGCAAAGGGCTTTGGAGTTGACGTAATGTCGCAATGCATTGTGGGAGCGCAGCACCATCTTGGCAGGTCACGAATCAAAACAAGTTTGCTACGAACCATTCTGAAACGTAGCTCAAAAGAAAATGACGGTATAGAGACAGATTCTGTCCAGATGCAAAGAGACGGTACTTGATTGTTGAAATGTGGACCCGTATGAAATATAGCCGTGGAGTAGAAACCCTGAAGACCAAACCGCTATTGACTTAGCATGATCTACTCTCATACCTTGTCTGTGGAGTCAGAGCATACACGGCGCACCAATTTCGCAATTATAAATCTCTGGAGGCGCACATCCAATTCACCAAGGACTGGGTACAAGATTTGGCTATTTTTAAGCCTCCACGTTGTGAGTACGCCGTCATTCAAGCAAAGGTAAGTCAGCTTGAGTACTGCGAGTAAAATGCGTTTGATTCCCCCCAGCATTCAAATTAGTGCTAGCAAAAATTCATTCGTGAGGGGGAAATTACAGTGAGAACATGTAGAGGCTCTGTTAGAGGGATAACATAGTGAGTTCAGTGCATTGATGTGACATTGTCCTGAAGGATTTAGTTATTCTTTATGGTTAAAGAAATTGCCCTAATTAATTCATATTTATTATAAATAATCCTAATTACACATCTTGCTTCCTTGTTTGTGTCCTGTGTCACTAAAAATACATTCTGTTTTAGTTTTATACATTGATTAATGACCTGCAGAATCTCCTTGTCATATTAGGTGTCCATAATTGTCACTTAAAGTTGAACTTTATGTTTTCTCCCTCTTGAAAGTGATTACATCCTTGCATTACATACTTTAGGTTCATTTTTTGCTGATAGGTTTCTAAAAAGAAACATGCAGATTTAGAATATAACATGCAGCGTTCTATAGATGGATACATAAAAACACTTTATTTGTTACATTTATGATAAATGGATTTGAAAGTAAATAAAACACATTTGTGTCGGCCTTGGCTTATTAAAGTTCTTGTCTTTAAATGAACTTTGTCTGTGTGTGTTTCAGGTCCTGCACTCTTAAAGACTGAATTGCAGCATTGCAGCCACAGGTCATTGTGAGCATCACAGGGAAGGTTGAAGCCGCCCACTGCAGCTGTATGGCTAGAGTCGTGGAGACTTGCAGCCATGTCACTGCTCTTCTGTTTAATGTAGAAGCAACAGTGAGGATCTGTGGCACAAGGACTGTTACAGATGAACCTGCATACTGGGTTTTGCTGGGTAATATGACCAAGATACAGCCAGAGGTTGGCCATAAGATAGACTTCTCCTCTTCAGCTGCCCAAAAAAAAGGTTCTTGATCAAAACATAGACAGACCATCTGTAGTGACAGGTAAAAGAAGCCATCCTCAAAAAAGAAAAGTTCCACCTGCTACTGTGGAGGAGTTGGATCAACTGATGGGACAATATTTTTCCAAGCATAGTTCTGTTCTGAATAACCCATAGTGTTTTAATTTAGGGGGCCATGTAAATACTTTGCATTTACTGAATATGTACTTACTAAATACCACTGTTCAAAAGTTGAATAAAGAAACAAAGAAATGTTTGCCTATTTTTAATTAAAAGCACTTTGTAGAACATCACATCAGTTACAATGTAGAAAAAATGTTATGTATAGTTTACAAATGACAAAATGTTCACATAAAATCATGACAGCATTTGTATAATATCACCCACTACTAGCATTCTGTAATTTACTGTCTCTTTTGAAAACTTATCACTACATAAACAGCACAAGACTTAAAAGTATTTAACAAGA
The DNA here is from genome assembly GCF_964374335.1 of Astatotilapia calliptera. Classification (NCBI taxonomy): domain Eukaryota; kingdom Metazoa; phylum Chordata; class Actinopteri; order Cichliformes; family Cichlidae; genus Astatotilapia; species Astatotilapia calliptera. Next base: position 6,033,166 of record NC_137424.1, on the reverse strand, counting down.
GCATTTTTCCCTGGTTTTACTACCACACTGGGGCACATGTTCACCAAAACGCAGCAAACCTTTGCCATCTTATCCAGGAAGGTCACCTTTTAACCCTCACATGGAAGAAGTAATCTGATTGGCATGGTGGTATGTAGCATGTAGTTTGAAGCAGGGATTTCGTAGTGCCCCATGTGTAGTGTTGGAACCCAGTCAGGATTTGTTTCATTCATTTCATAGGCTGGTTTGTTGCAATAATGCCAAATAATTAGCAACTCTATAAATAGAAGGTAGTTCTGCATGTTTGTTCTAAGTTTGTGCTATGATCTCAGAGCGCATTGAAAATAAAATTAACAGGCTATAAATAATAATATGAACTTATTTAGAACTTACCTGAATGAAAATACTGGAGCACACCAACAGATATCTGTGGCTGGTAGAGAACTGAATATCAGCTCGTCTCGCAGCTGCTATCCAGGCTAGACGCCTTCTTTTGGTAACATCCAACACATAAGCTCCCTCATGATGTTTCCAGGTGAGGAAACAATGAAAAGAGAGCCTGTTTTCAAGCTTATTCCTTTGTCGGTAGTGCAATCTAACATTACAACCGACCACACAGCAAGCATTTGTTTGGCCTGCTAATATGGCGCCTTGACCAAAAATCCTGGCTACGCCCCATCCCGTAAGATCACGCTCCAGAGCCCTATTAACGTACGGATCTAGAAAGAAGACGCTGCATTTTTAACTCTGAGGGAGATGGAGAATGAGCCTATTTCCAAAACAGTGGAGTGTGTTCCTTTAAGTACTAAATTGTATATATTGTCAAAAACTAAAGTGTACATAGCAGTTGTTGTATCTTGTTTACTGTATCACTGACAGATAATTTCAAAGTCAATGAACGCTACATTATAGTGAGATATTGTGTAATGTGAAATACTGTAAGCAAATAAATAAACAACCTAATTCGTGATAGACCTTTGACTCTGTTTTGTTTGAATCCAACAGTTTTTTGCAGATGTGCATAAAACATGTTACTTTTAGTATTGTTATCATTATCATCATTATTGCACTAAATATATTTTAAATAAAGGATACTTTGATATACATTCTACTGTAAGGTTGGAAATGTATTTTCTTCACCCTAAAATATGTTTTGAAATGTATTTTGGTTTGAAAGAAATATATTTTCAATTTCAAAAATATATTTTTTTGGAGCATCACAAATACAAAATATATTTACCATATATTTGAAATATATTTTGGCCAGGAAAAATGTATTTTTTTACCGTATGGGTTTGCTGCTGCTGACTTTGAAAATCACACCAAACATGGAATCAAATATATCGACTCAGCTTAGACTACAGAGAAGCTCGGCACTGCTCACAAAACTCAACACAAAAGGCTTTTTAAAGACAACAATCACTTTGACAGACACACAAACACGACTGAGTACAGAGCAGCTGCTGGTTTGAAGCCACAGAAATGTTCAAATGTTTAAACACACTGCAGCGTTGCAGCCGTGATGCATTTGTGCTGCTAAGGCCACACACTTCAGCTGCCTTACATTTTAGTACCAGTTCATCTCTGACCATGGCAGCACAGTCTTTCCAGTACAGTGATGTTGGTGGGGACAGTGGGGACTGATTGTTCATTGGCTGTAAGCCGGTCACATGGACGTTTAACTGGTGCTTTGATTGCTCTGTAGTCTGTTGTGCCTGTGAGCTGCTCCTAAAATGAGACAGATTATAATTGTCACCATTCTGTTAATGACTCTTATTATGTGCGCTCTCCTCCACTGTCACACTAAACACATTAAACCTTTATTTTGGTGTAAAGTCAGGATTTATTGGCTCTTCTTAAAAGCGTCATGAAGTGCAAAACTCAGCAAACATTATACAAAAGTAGATTTAGAAGCTGAACAGAACTGAAAACATTTAAAGTGACAGTCAGCACAAATCCAGCTGACATCTCCATCCAACCCAAGTCTTCATTTAAAGTCATTATAACTGTGACACACGTTTGTTACAGTATTAATCCTGCCTGATGCTGCAGGGCCAACATCATGAAACAGGCTCAGCATTTATTTCCATTATGAAACTTTATCATTAAAAACAAACCATTGTTCTGCAGTCGTCCCAGGACTGTCGGTCAAACGTTCTCTCCACATGTTTAAGGCTGAGCTCACTTTATCGTCTGCCTGAAGGAGGAAAGCAGATGTTACTAAACATCACAATAAAACATATGAAATGGGTGCACATGAGGAACGTCTGCACTGTTAAAGCCATGCAAACATCTTCACACATGAAGCAGCAACACCTCTCAGTTTAGCAGCAGCTGGTAAAAGCCACAGTGATCCTGGAGCCTCCCTGAAGGACTCGTTCATCAGTAACTGTCAGGAGGACGATTAAACCTGCTGCACACGTCCTGTAGTTACACACTCGGGAGGAAAGACGACGTCCTCGCTCTGCAACATGATCTGTGTTTCATCCAGGACGCTCAAACACAGACTGGTTTCCAAATATTAGACGCACTGGTTCTTCATGCGTTTCTACCTGAGCACTCAGAGTCATTTCTACAACAGGCCTCCTTCACCTGCTGGTGCCTCTGTTTCTGTGTTTGGCTGTTTCCATCAGTGCCTGATGTTTGTGATCTTTGATCTGTTCTGAAGTCTCTCTTTGTAACACAAATGTTGTTTGGCTTCTTTTGCAAACAAGGCAAAAGAACTTTAATGGATTCATTTGCTGATCTTACTTTTCTGATGCAAAGCCGTCCTTTCAACGCTTTAGAAAGAAAACCAAACAATGTTTTTAAAACTTTCCCAAAATGTAAAAGCTATTAAAACCATAAACTTCTGCTCCTTGATCATGTGATTCTTCTTCTAGACTGTCTGTAATTGTTATTGCTGATTGTCAATAAAGTTGTTTTTTATAAGTTATGTTGTAAAGGAAGCTTGTGGCGAGGGAGGAGGGGCGACTAAAAGCAGGTTCATATAGTGGGAAAGTCCTCAGGTCATGTGAGGATATTTACTGATGCGTCAACACTGTCAGATAAAAGAACGGCTGCTGCATTTGTTCTCCCACAAATAAGTTTGGTGATGAGTAAAAGAATTACAGATGATGTGGCAGTTTATACTGGGAGCTGGTAGTGATGTTACTGGCTTGAACTGGGTGGAGGACGCACTAATATGGAGGTATGTGGTTTGCTGGGACTCTAGCAGCGTGCTAGTGAGCACAGGTGATATGTCTTCAGACTCTAGGCAACATATTGTTTTTGATATACTTCATTTACTGTATAGAATCAAACACAGAGGGATAGAAGTGGATTTCTTATGGCTCCCTGTGAATATCGGTGTTGATGCAATGAACAGGACGATAAGTTTAAAAAGGTGCAGCAAGAAGAAGTCGTGCAGGTTTGACTATAAAATACAGTGAAAGTGAGGTGAAGAGTATAATGAAGGTAAAGATGAAGGACGAGTGGCAGGCACACTGGGACAGAGACGGGAAAGGCAGATATTATTATACAGAAAACAGTCGTGTAGAAGAAGCTGCAGCAGAGACCAGGATGGAATCTGGAGAGTCAGAGTTGGTCACACAGGCTTGAATAGCACACTTAAAAAGGTAAACATGACACAGGAAGTGTGACTTCTGTGGACCAGAGGAGACGTTTGACGGGTTGTTAGCGTCGTCAGGATGCTGGATGGAAACGCTGTGCCTGACAGGATGATTACAGGCTGGACTTTGTCTTCCTGTTACAGATGGATCCAGGCCCTGGATGACTGCTGGACACACATGACCCACACTAGGCTGCCTTCATCCATCCTTTCCTCCTTCACTGAGACTCAGAGTCAGCATGTATGTATTTATCAGTGATTTGAATCCTTTCATTACAGAGTGAAGTTAAAGTAGACGTGTGAACACACTAATAAACACAAAGGGACACAACTACTACTCCATGATGGAAAGCTGAAGTATTACACAGCTTTATGAACCTCCTGTTATCCTGGTAGACGAGTACAGCAATAAATCTTTTACTTGAACATCTTCTGGCTCCAATAAGCTTTGAAATGTGACCATGAAGTTAGAGACACACTGACTGAAACCCACAGCTGTGACTGTGGATCACATCCACACACAGTGTAGCTGCTGTCTCTGTGTGAGCCTTTGCACTGCTGCTCGCAGCACCGTTATATCACTCAGCGCTCGCTGCTGTTATTGAATCCACTTTTTACTGTCCGTGCAATCAAGCTCCTCTGCAGAGCTAGAAAATATCTTCGAACCAGTTTATGTGTTAGGGGATCCTTTGCAGTTGTGACTGTTGCTTCTGTTTTTGTCCTTTGGTTCCTGGGAGCCTTTTACATTTCCATCAGCAACAAATATCTGAACAGGCTTTATTGTAGGAAATACAGGAGTAAATAGTTGTCATTATTTATTAGATGTTGTTAAAGATGATCAGATGCTTGTTTAGTTTAATGCTGTGGCTTCAGTCAGCATCACTGTGCTGTATAGTTTTATTTTTCTGATCCTTCTGTTAAAGTTGCTGAATAAAAGCTGGTTGGTCTGCACCTCACCTCTGCCTCGAGCCTCCTTCTTTAAAGCAGCAGAGGCTCTTCATTCAGGTATCACAGCTCGAGTTGTTCTGCAGGAGACCCAGAGTACTGTCCTTGGTCCATAATGACATTAACTTTGATTCATGTCAACACGAAGCCTGAACGTCTGTGATGAACACACTATCAGCATCACTGACATATTTCATCATTTAAAAACACTTCCTGTCTCTGTGGTGGTTACAGTGACATCATGCAGTTTGTGCTTTGACCTCCAGAGGGCGACAAATCAGCACAGACAGAGAGCTCCATTCAAACTTTGCTGCCATCAGGAATAATTCTTCAAATATAATCATCAGTGTTTGAGCAGTTATGATATCAGGGACAATCTAGACATGTGTGACAATACTGAACATGTCACATGACACACCTCAAACATCATGTGATCCACTCTCAGTCTGCACTTTCAGTCATGACTTCATGAATTTATGATCAGTTTACTCCTGAAATATTCAAATGCTGCAGGGTGAAGAACAACAAAGTGCTGACACATGTTTGTGTTTCAAACAAGAAAACCAGCAGAAATAAATCATCTTTGGACAACATGACAGAGATTAGTGAGTTTCCAACTTGCACTTGAATGCAGCACAGACAGATTCTGATGTTCGTGGTTGTAAACGTGTCCTCAAACGCCGCTCTGACTCTTTCCTTCCTGCTCAAAGTTCCTCTTTTCTGAACTTGGTGTTTGTGCCTGACGCTGATCGTCTCCGTGTGGAGCTCCGTGTGAAGGTAACGTTAGCAGTGTGTAATGTTTCCTGGCTAACATCAGCTGTGTGTAGCTCAGTTCCAGCACAAATCTGCCGCTCCATAGTTCACGGTAACGGACTCATGAGGTCGACCGTTAAACGCTCTCCCGCCATTTTGTCTGTGTGCGCGGATGTGTACGTTTTTGTTACCACTGTCATCTCATCAATAGCCTATTTGTAAAAGATCTCTGTTCATAGTTTAGTTGGATTTTAAAACTCTGTAGTTGGACAGTTTTATTTTGGACTGATGCTAAAATTCTTGCTGATTGTTTCTGTCGAGGTTTTGTACTTGACATCCCCCATTTTGGATGTGATAAGCTGTAGAGAGTGCGTCCAAAAAGAGAAACCAGAAAGAGAACCTGTTTTATTAATAACCTCTTGCAAATAGAAGAATATGAAAAAAACAACAACAAATAGGATAAAACCTTTAAATTACTTGAATTTTTAAAATCACCATCATCTGTTAACACAAATTTGATCATTTCAAATTTTTGTTTTCATTTTCTCTTCCCAGTTACTTCTTTCTCATTCTCTTCATTCTCCTTGTCACCTTACGTCTCACTCCTTAACTGAAGTTATAGTTCTAACATAAGAAGTCCCACCAACGTCCTTTATTTAATCTCTGTGTTGTCACAGTTATTATCATCAGATCAGACATGAGACCCAGACAACAACATAAGTTTACAAGCTAACATCATGTCAGCTAACATTAGACGATAGCATCATAAACTTTAAATTACTTTGCCTCTGATCAACAGTTTGATTACATTCTCACATCACAGGTTTATTTGCTAAGTGTGAGTCCGCCCACATTAGATCCACTTTTCAGCAGGTGGAATAATTTGTAGTATATAGGTAATACATCAACAATGCTGCTGTGGCTAAGTTAAGAATATTTATAATGTCATTTCCAAAACTTGCATATGATCTGCAATTTGTAGCAGATCTACTGACTGTCACAGAGCAGCTGGAGCAGTCTCGAATGCAGGTCAGTCCACTGCTGCCCCCTGTGGCCAAGTGCCATAGCTACTGCTGGATGAACTCGTGACACATCTGCACCTGTTTCTATGAACACATTGAGTCTGAGTGGCTGCACTTACACTGGTGCATTCAAACATATTGAAAGATGGCAGCAATGTGGATTGTCAAGACTCAAACCAACCGTTGAGCAAAGACAGCAGGATCACTTGTTTCTGTTTGTTATACAGCCAGATTTACTCGTGACACACATGTGCAGCTGCTTTATCACCTATTCTGAATTTGTTTCAAGCACAATACATTTGTTACACATGTTGGGATATTGTGTTTGTTTTAAATGTTATATACCTGTGTGGTATGTGACTTGTGTTGCCATGACGCCAGGTCTCTCTTGGAAATGAGATTTTTAATCTCAATGAGATTTTTTTTTACCTGGATAAATAAAGGACTAATTTGTAACTTTCAGTGTTTTCTGGTCTTCCAAAGGAAAAAAAACCTTCAACTACATGACATGCAGTTGTGTATTTGTTTTCACCTTATCATACACTTGAAGTTTTACAAATCACCACTTCTTTAGTTAATATCATTTCAGTCTCAGACAATCTCGTTTCTCTTACAGAGGTTGAATGCACCTTCTGCGGATGGCGGTACCACACAGTGTGCGTGGACTTCCCCTGCACAGAAGGCAACTACAAATGCTGTGAATGCTAAATAAACAGAAACAAATGATCCCTGTTGTCTTTGCTTGATGATTGGTTTGAGTCTTGACAATCCACATTGCTGGCGTTGCATCTTTCAATGCCAGCAATGGCAGGTATCAGTGCTCAAACCTTTTCAGAATCAGAATCAGAAACTTTATTGTCATTGTCATGAGAACAACGAAATTAAGAATGGTCCCCGATCATTGCATCATCCCTAGCAATATCAAAATATAAATAAAACAATAAAATTCAATAAATAAAATAGATAGAATACTTAAAATACTAATAAACATTCACATACATTCCCACACACATGCTTCAGACCGTGCATAGATTAACACAAGAGTGGCGTGATGTGTTTGTTTCCAACAAGTTGCCCACCTCGGGAAACAAAAATGTGTTCTTTTACTTGTCAGATGAACATATGAGACACTTTGACTCTTCAGTGCAGTGTGGAGCCTAACAAAGATCTGTTTTGTGTCCCAGCTGATCAGCAGGAGGAGGAGAGTCTGACGGAGCAGCAGAGGAACATTTTCAGCTACTTGGACTCAGCTCAGCCACTACAGAGGAAACAATGAGCTCAACACAGAAGGTGACAGACAGAGCAGGACCATATGACCAAAGATATTTATCACCATATACATTTGAACATTTGCCATAACGATGTAGCTGACGATAGAATTGACACCAGACAAAGTACTTTACAGCTGCACAACTTTATTAAAAACCCATCAATGTATTTTCACTGAAACAAGCAGCTGTTGTTTATGTGCATTAAAGTTCTATAAAAATGTAACAGTGCAAATGCAAATTCCTCGCTGACAGTTTAACCAAAAGGCGTTTCCAGTGGAAACTGGCCGACACATCCTGAGCATAACCATGTATAATATCCACTAAACTTCAGAAGAGGTTATACAGTCGTGGCCAAAAGGTTTGAGAATTGCATAAATATTGGAACCTGGAGAAGTTGCTGCTTAAGTTTTTATAATAGCATTTTGCCTGCACTCCAGAATGTTATGAGGAGTGATCAGATGAACTGCATCGTCCTTCTTTGCCATGAAAACGAACTTAATCCCCAAAAAGCCTTACCACTGCATTTCATTGCTGTCATCAAAGGACCTGCTGAGACCATTTCAGTGATCGTCTTCTTAACTCAGGTGAGAATGTTGGCGAGCACGAGGCTGGAGATCATCATGGCTGTATCCCGATTCAGGTTCTGCAGCTTCAAAGTCCTCAAGGGCCGCGTACTCAAAGACCGCTAAGGCCGAAGTGCGAGGCTCGTAGGCTCGTGAAATGGGACGTCTAGCCTCCGTCGCGCTGCCCAGGTTGCCTAGCAACCATGATACTAACAGCTGGAAACGTTTCATACAGCTTTGTTTGACAGAAATGAAGGAGAACATATTTAGTTCATTTGTTTCTACATGAGCTCTGTGTGATTTGATGAGTATCTGAGGCTGAGACCACAGGACTGTGAAACATGATTGTTGGGCTTCATTTCTGTGCTGAACAGTCGTTTAAGATTAGCTGTAAATAACAATTAGCTGATGTTGTTCATGAGACTAAAGTCATCTCACTGTGGTAATGTAAATATAATATGGCCAATATTATAGTTATTATATTAATCACTTCACTCACAGACAAGTATCTGTGACAGTGTGTATACAGATGTATCATATATAAGAGACAAATATTGTTCATTTAATATGTTGGTACTAAATGTGGCTCAATGCTTACATATATGTGTAAAAAGCAAATGTAGGAGCTGTGATAACTGTGTCTGATAGAATGAAGAGTAGACTGATAGATGAAATATTCCTTTATTGGGTGAGAAAATCAGACCATGTCATAACTGCTGTAAGTCACACAGAATAGATATCAGAACCTTAAACAGGCTGACTTCTGCTAAATGGGTCAAACTGGGCAGAAGGTCTACAAACACATAACATCCTTATAGAATATGATGTAACACTATAGATCAACTTAGCTCAGAATATATAAAGCATATAAACAGTTACAGCAATATGATGCAACAAACACAGCAGCTACTGATCCAAAATACTCAAAGCTTCATAGAACTGAAACCAACATTTATTTTTAGCTCCATCCTGCTGCTGATACAGACTTTAGGTTTCTGAACATTAAACTTGTTGCTGCCTTTCATAGTGTGTAACTTGAAGGCCCTGAGTACTCTGAGTACTTTCTCCCACACTGGAAACACTGGGATGATCACATTATTTGAACATTACCTAATAAGACTGATTCAGCACAGACAGTTATGTTAAACTTTCCTAGCAGTCCTTCACAAACAGGGAACAGTCTGTCTATTCTCTCCATCTGTCAGCTGCTGCTGGCTCTTCCTCCTCCTCTTCCTCACACACTGCTGAGTTTGTCCTGGTGGATCATCAGGGCTGCAAAGCCTCACAGATGATGTGCAGCAGTGGCTCCCTCAGTCTGTCCTCACTCTGGACACTTGCAGTCGTCACACATGGAAATCAAATGTGTGATAAGCTGCAGGATTCAAACACAAGTGTAACTTATAAACACATGTTCATACTTTTATTCCACAATCAGAGAGAAAGAAACAGAGAGAGAGTGCAGGACAGACAGACAGGTGACAGTCTCAGGTGTACACACTGCTACACAACAGCAGCAGAGAAGCAGGATTTAGTGTTTGTGTTATTACGAGTGTAAACAAGAAGAGTTCCAGATGGTGCAGTGGACACATGTGTGACTGCTGTGATTAAAGCATCTTTCTTTCAGCTTAACGAGTGAACCGTCAGCTCGTTCAAACACACGTTAAAGTGCGTTTGGCTCGACACCACCGAACAGAGGCAGCAATATAACACAGCTCACATTAACAGTGCAGTGGATCCTGCTTGTGCCGTGATGTTCAGGACTGCAAACCGAGCAGCATCACTGACTTTCAGCTTGTTGTGTTTGTGGATATATGACTGACTTTAATTATCCACAAAATCATCACATTCTCTGTCAGATTAAGGTCGACTATTGAACGGCGTATATTTTAAAGGCTTTAAAACCAAGTTAACGCTGAAAGTACAAACATCACTAATGTCACATAACTCTGCCGACAAGGCATAGCTATGGCTATGAAATGCTCTTTGTGTATCACTTCTTCATTATGAAAGATGTCATTAATGCACTAGTAATGTCTCATCTGGAGTATTGTTCAATCATTTGGTCAGCAGCTAATAAGACAGATCTTAACAGACTTCAGTTAGTCCAGAATAAGGCGTCCAGATGTGTGAAGATGTTCATACTATACTAATATTGATAAAATGCATAATAACCTTTCTTGGCTTCCTGTACAGGCTAAAATATTCTATGGCTTACTTGTAGTTCTAAAGAAAGCAATTCTGTTAAACACACCACATTTATTCTGCTCAGCTGCAGTATCCAGATGAAATACATCATCATATTACACAGTTTTCAACAAGCTGCAATTTAGTAAATGCTCGAGTTAAAAGTAACGTTTTGTAAAACTGTTACATTTAGAGCAACTTTTAAGTGGAATAAGTTGCCTTAAAAAATTAGAGAATTATTCAAAACTTCAATGAACACTTAAAAGCCGATTTACAGAGCTTTTAGTTGTTGTAAATATTGTAAGACATGATTTGTTTTTGAAATTTGTGTAATGTGCCTCAATGTTATTGATATTATTATTATTATTATTGATTGCTTATATTTGAACAATTGTGAAACCTCACTGTGGATGTAAGAGTGAAATTATGTGGATATCTTGAATCCACTTTATTGTGTAATATTTTATGTGAGTATTTGACGGAAGACGAGCAACATCTGTTGTGGAAGCTAACGGGGTTCCTTTAGAATAAACAAACATAGGATTTATTATCACTGAATAATTCTGTATAAATCTATACAAATTATAGAAATATGTAATAGGAAACAACAAAATAATCTAAATTATAAAAGTGTGTGTGTGTGTGTGTGTGTGTGTGTGTGTGTGTGTGTGTGTGTGTGCATGATTTTAGTGTTTGAACAGTCATGAATTATCTTTAACAGCAGGTTGGATGTAATGTGTTAGAACTACCAGCAGGTGGGGATAAGAGACCTTTAAGGTGTTTGGTGCCACGCTCCACCTTCAGGTTTAAAACTAGTGTTAATGGAGTTTGAAGGTTGAGTTTGTTCCACGACTGCATTTCACTCACTGCCTCTGTTTGTATCTCTGTCACTGCAGGACCAACATGGAGCCAGAAGTCAGCGCTCTCAGGAGGCCGACAAACCTCACAGAAGAAAGGGAGAGAAAAAACACACCTGTGATGAGTGTGGGAAGGGTTTTACCGTGAGGGCTTCACTAAAACAGCATCAGGTCATCCACACTGGAGAGAGACCGTTCAGCTGTGACTTGTGTGGAAAGTCTTTTTCCTTCAAGGGTTCCCTAAAAACACACCAACTCATCCACAGTGGAGTTAAAGCGTACAGCTGTGATCAGTGTGGCAGAGCTTTTACTCACAGTAGCAACTTACAGAGTCATCTAGTTACCCACTCTGGAATTAAGGCATACAGCTGTGACGAGTGTGGGATGGAGTTTACTCTGAAGGCTTCACTAAAACATCATCAGGTCATCCACACTGGAGAGAGACCGTTCAGCTGTGACTTGTGTGGAAAGTCTTTTTCCTTCAAGGGTTCCCTAAAAACACACCAACTCATCCACAGTGGAGTTAAAGCGTACAGCTGTGGTCAGTGTGGCAGAGCTTTTACTCACAGTAGCCACTTACAGAGTCATCTAGTTACCCACTCTGGAATTAAGGCATACAGCTGTGATCAGTGTGGCAGAGCTTTTACTCGCAGTAGCAGCTTACAGAAGCATCTAGTTACCCACTCTGGAATTAAGGCATACAGCTGTGACGAGTGTGGGAAGGGTTTTACTGAGAAGGCTTCACTAAAACAGCATCAGGTCATCCACACTGGAGAGAGACCGTTCAGCTGTGACTTGTGTGGAAAGTCTTTTTCCTTCAAGCGTTCCCTAAAACAACACCAACTCATCCACAGTGGAGTTAAAGCGTACAGCTGTGATCAGTGTGGCAGAGCTTTTACTCACAGTAGCAGCTTACAGAGTCATCTAGTTACCCACTCTGGAATTAAGGCATACAGCTGTGATCAGTGTGGCAGAGCTTTTACTCACAGTAGCCACTTACAGAGTCATCTAGTTACCCACTCTGGAATTAAGGCATACAGCTGTGACATCTGTGGAAAAACTTTCAGCCGGAGAGGGAACCGAAATACACACCTACGCATTCACACCAGACATGATGTGTACTGCTGTGAACAGTGTGGCAAATACTTTACAACAGACGCACAGTTACAACGACACATGTTTACCCACACTGAGGAGAGACCTTATCAATGTGACCTGTGTGAGAAGACTTTCAAATCTCCACATGACCTGAGACGACACCAACAGATCCACACCAGAAAGAGACTCTACAAGTGCAGCTACTGTGAGGTATGTATTTATATTGTTATCTTGTCATTTTAGCCTGACTGTTTGGAACAACTCTGCTCATTAAACTGTGTTAGCATGTTAGCAATTCTACTGCATGGAAAAGCAGCTCTGAGTGATTATTCAGATTTTCCTTTCAGTTATGATTTTAGTATTACTGTAGTATTATGGTGGTAGTATTGTAGTTATTGCAGCCCAGTAAACTGAGTGTGTTAACTGAAACAGTCAAATGTAGTTGGACGTCTGCAGAGATGCTCTTTATTTCAGGCGACGTTCAGGATACAAATGTTGAAGGACTGACTTACACTGTCTTTGTGTCTTTGTTTAGAAGCAGAGCGACACAGATGGATCCAGTTCTCAACCCTGTCATCACTGTGGTGGTGGGAAAGACTTTCATTGTGACCTCTGTGGAAAAACTTTCAGTCGGCAAAAGACCCTAAAAGTACATCAACGTAGACACACTGGAGACAAACGGAAATACTGCAAAGAATGTGGGAGAAGCTTCACCACACCAAGTGATTTAAAACAACATGAACTGATTCACAGTGGGGTTAAAAAGCACCTCTGTGATCAGTGTGGGTCATCCTTCACCACTGCAGGTCAGCTTAAAACACACAAAGGAGTCCACACAGGAGAGAAACCACACAAGTGCAGACACTGTGAGAGAAGCTTCTCACAGTCAGGTAATCGTAACAGGCATGAACGTACACACATGGAAGGAAACTACAGCTGTGACCAGTGTGACAAGAGCTTCAGGAATCTCAGATCATACTCTGCACACAAACGATCCCACGTTACTAATAAACTGTTTCACTGTTACCAATGTGCCCAAACATTCACCTCATTGTCTGCTCTGTGCAAACATCAGCGCGATCACTCAGGGCTGAAATCACTCCCATCACTGGATCACAGTGAATCTGAAGACACAGAAAGATCCTCTGGTTTCTGTGTCAGACTCAAAAAGCTTGAGATCAGGCTCCACAGAGTTCAGATAGAATCTCCTGTAAAAATCTGATGAGGCAGCTGTGAATCAAACTCTTCCCCTAGTTCCATTTTAAGCTTTCAAAACTGTCCTACTGTAGTGTTCACGTCAAGTGGTTAGCTTTCTTTTCATCAGTTGGTTGAAAACTGTTTCCTATTATAAAGTTTTTGTTTTAATGTATTTTGATCAGTTTGACCAGTTTTTAAATGACCATGAACACTGAGCGTATTGTATCTGTACAGCATGTTTTTCTATTAGACAGATTTGTAACAGAGGCCTTGCTCTCAGTAAGTTTGAAATCCTTTTCTGATTTATTTTGTAATCTCTGATCTTTGTGTATCCTGCTCAGTTTGCATGCTGCCTGTAGGAGTTTCTGTCTTTGTATTTGAAGAGAATTCATTGAATATACTCAGCTGCTTCCCTTTGGTGCCTCACACATCACTGAAGTTTTTCAGTGTCCAGTTATTTGTTTTTAATAGCTGTTTGAATTCTCTGTATGTTTGACCCTGTAGACTGTTTAATGGACTGCTCGTCTTCCTGTTTGTAACCACTGCCTGTTTAGGACTAAAGATTTGGATTTTTGACTTTAACACAGCCTCTGCGTGTCGTCCCTTTGTGTCCTCGTCCTCTGTGAATGTGTCACAGATGTTTCCATGATAATAACACAGCTTTCCCACAGTGGCTTGCAGCAGCATTTATTCACAGCACATTTGAGAAAGGTTCAGATTAACTCGATGAGTTTATATTCAGAATGATTCTGACAGTGGGCCACTGTGAATTGTGATCTTTCATCAGGTCAATGTTTAAGTTCAGTATTTCAAAGCAGGAGCTATGAACAGTCATCATGTTGGCATTAGAATTATTATTATTAATCATTATTAATAATGTCGTTACTCATGTATAACTTTGATTAGTATACATGAATTTTATCAATAGTCAAAATAATGAATAATTCATGTATAACTTTTATTGTGTTTTGTATATTAATTATATTTAAATAGAGATGTTGACCCTGTCTCTACAGTAGCATCAGTGTAACATACATTATTGGTCCAAGCTGTCATAAATGGGGAGCCTGATCCTTTATTATGAAAACATGACGAGTATTTTTCTTGTCAGTTGGGAAGAAGTTGGTCTTTTTTTCCTTCTTTTTGCTCAGTTTGTCTTTTCTTTGATAATTGAAACTCTGATCAAACCTACTCATGTTCACAGCATGTAAAAGCAGCTGACAGTCCGTGGCATTGTTGTTTGTAGAGGTGCAGTGTAGTGGGAGCATAAATCAAAAGAAAACAGTAACATTTATGTAATAAAACATCTGAATGAAAATGAACAGGCCCTTTATGAACTTCAAAGGGATCTGAAAACAACACTTTTTAAAAGAGTATCTTGGGGTGTAGGTGGTCAAAATAGAAAACTGAGCTGAGACTCTAAGTTCAATCCATCCATTGGTTTTTACTTAGGAGGAAGAAATGTCAGGCTGGTGCAGGCTGGTTAGGTGCATGTGGTTATCTTTACCTAAATGAGTTCACTTTGTGGCTGCCAGGTTGGGCAGAAGTACCTGTCCCCTGTTAGGCTTAGCAAGGTTCTCCAGGAGTTTCTCCATGGGTAGAGCTTCTAGCTCCTCCAGCACATCTGTGGCCGTGCAGGCTGCCACTTTCTTGGTTGCTCTTTTTACCCCACTGGTGGATGAGCTGCAATGGTCTCCATTTGTCCCATATGTGTTTACTTCTTCTTTTGCATATTAAACACATTATTCTGTTTCTATGTATTTGCTATGATTTGCTATTTGTTAAGTAACATTGCTTCACTCACTATGCCGGGTTTGTGTGTGGAAGCATTCAGTTGCTGGCAAATCAAACATTCTGCAAATGAAGCTGAATACTCAGTTACATGTTTCTTTACATTTTATTATGTTACAGATTAAGTCATTTGTTCTTACTTTGTTTGTCTTTTCAGTCTTCATGAGGGTCAGGTGTGGGGAAACGCCCGCCCGGCATTTCCTCATTTTAAAGTCCTGCTGATGTCACACATGACATCAGCAGGTCAAACCAAGTGGAGGGGTTTGTTTGTCCATAGAGATGCTTCCTTTTGTTTGTTTTAAGGTTTAAATGGATTTGTTGAATGTGTTTCTTTTCATCAATACTGCCATTTAGTTGTGTAAATGTGCATGTTAGAAGTGTGAAGAGGTTTTGTGTTTAGAAATTGTTAGCAGAGCTGCCCTGTGCAGCATTTATGGCATAATACTTTTAAGGGAGAATAAAAAGTCGACACATACATCTCATTCCTGACGGAGGACTCTACCACAACCCCTCTCCAGTCCATTCACAGAGTCATTGCATGATAAGACATGGATAGGATATGGGCGGGGCCTTTTACCGTCATTTTATTAAGGCACAAAGTACAAACACCTGTGGACACATAATCCAACACCCCCACTTGTACACAGGTTGGGGGGAAAAACAATCCTCCAAAAAAAACATCTTATATTCCAAACACGAATCCAGAGAATTTGTCTAACTTAGACTTTGAGACTGGTTTCGTCATCATATCTGCTACCATTGACTCAGTTGGACAGTAATCAATGAGCACTTTCCTTTCATGTACAGCTGACCTTATAAAATGATATTTCACATCAATGTGTTTACGTCTTTGTCTGTTCACTGGATTCTTTGACAAAGCGATTGTTCCCTGATTGTCCTCCAAAATCATAGGTATTTCATACTCAAACTCATCAAGATCTTGAATCAAATAAGTCAAATACATACATTCCTGAATTGTTGCTGCTAATGCCATGTATTCGGCTTCACAAGTTGATAATGCTGTAGTTGTCTGCTTTTTGGTTTTCCATGATGGTAAATGGCCTGCATTTGTATAGCGCTTTTCTAGTCCATAGGACCCCAAAGCGCTTTACACTACATTCAGTCATTCACCCATTCACACACACATTCACACACTGGCGATAGCAAGCTACATTGTAGCCACAGCTGCCCTGGGGCGCACTGACAGAGGCGAGGCTGCCGGACACAGGCGCCACCGGGCCCTCTGACCACCACCAGTAGGCAAACACGGGGTTAGTATCTTGCCCAAGGATATTTGGCATGCAGCCAGGGTGCAGCCTGGGATCGAACCACCGACCTTCTGATTAGTGACTGACCTGCTCTGCCACCTGAGCTACAGCCACCCCTGATATCAAAGGACCATTTTCATTTAGGCTTACACAATAACCTGTCATACTGCATCTATCAGAAACATCGGATGCCCAATCTGCATCACTGTATGCTTGTAGACCCAGTTTTCCACTTGAACATTTCCTAAAACACAGTTCTCTCCCTCGACTACCTTTTAAATACCTCAAAACATGTTTCACTGCTGTCCAATCATCAACAGTTGGCGCATTGAAATGTTGTGACAGTTTGCTGACAACATAGCTTAAATCAGGTCGCGTACAATGGCTCAGATAGATAAGACATCCTACCGCTTCACGATATCTCCTCACATCTGGTAATGTCTCGAATTTATCAGAATGAGTCCATTTCTGTTCACAGGGTGTTAACCGTGGCTTACAGTTTTGCATGTTAAATCTCTTTAAAATGTTCTCAATATATACTTTCTGTGACATTGTGACACATTCTTTTTCTTGAAGAAAATCTATTCCTAGAAAATGGTTAAGCTTCCCCAGATCTTTCATTTGGAATTTAGAAGAGAGCATTTCTTTCACGCCTGAAAGCACATTTTCATTGTTAGCTGCAATGAGTAAATCATCCACCCACACTATGATGATTACTTTTTCACTTTCAGTTTCTTTTGAATACACACAATGATCAGCAATATTTTGTCTAAATCCACAATTGCTTAAATAGTCATGTAAGGTTTGATTCCAGTTACGACCCGATTGCTTCAGCCCATAAAGTGATTTCTTTAGTCTGTACACCAGTTTATTAGTCTCACTTGATTCTATCTCAAAACCTTCTGGTTGTTGTATATATATTTCTTCATTTATTGGTGCATGTAAATAGGCGGTTTTTACATCCATCTGGTGAACCAACATATCATCCTGAACCACTTTCTGCATCAAAACTCTCACACTCGATAAATTAGCAGTCGGTGAAAAAGTCTCCTCATAATCAACTCCTTTCGTTTGACTAAAACCTTTAGCCACAAATCGAGCTTTATATCTGTCTGATCCGTCTGAGTTCTTTTTAACGGCATAAACCCATTTACCCCCCACTGCTTTCTTTCCCTCTGGTAAGGTGGTTAAAGTAAATGTGTCATTCTCCTTAAGGGATTGAATTTCTTCATTCATCGCTCTTTCCCATTCTTTTGACTTGCTTGACACAATAGCTTCGCTAAATGATGTGGGTATTTCACACAACAATCTGTAGCAATAATCAACACTGGTTTGCATCTGTTCATTTTCACACTCTATCACATCCGTGATATAATCACTCAAATAATCAGGTCTCTTTCTGATTCTGGATGGATAACGTGTAGCTCCAGCATCTACTTTATCATCAGTTTTAACCTCAGACTCAGTTTGACTGCTTTCACTACCATCCTGAACATCCTCATCCTTCGTCTGTTTGGACCCACCATCTTTTCTGGATTCATAAACCTCATCTTCACACATCTGATCACTCTGTGTTTGTTGATCCATTGTCACGGGATTTAGTATTTTTATCAATCTGTGCTTTTCAACTTTCCCGGTTTTTGGGAAATAGATCAAATATGCTGGACTGTTTTTGTCATATCCCAAGAAAACACCTTTGTCGCATCTTGGATCCAGTTTTCCCCTATTTTGTTTATAAGCATAGCACAATGATCCGAATTTCTTCATTCTAGAAAGATCAGGTCTTTTTCCAGTTAACATCTTATACACTGTCTGACCTGTGCGTTTATTAAAACACCGGTTCCGAATCACTCCCGCGGTTTGTACTGCATATGGCCATAAAGACTTTGGCAATTCGCTCTCAACTAACATGCATCTCGCCATGTCAAAAAGTGTACGCCAGTTCCTCTCTGCTGTTCCATTTTGATGAGGCGAATATGGCGCCGAAGTTTCCTGCCTAATGCCGTGTCTACTTAACAAATCTCTGAACTGTCTACTTGTAAATTCAGTTCCATTATCAGAACGAATGCACTTGATTTTCCCATACGATGCCACCTCTGCAATAAATCTTTCAGTTGCCTGAGTTGTATCACTTTTGTGTTTCAGATTATATACAAATGTTGCACCTGAATAATCATCAACAAACGACAAAACATACTTAAACCCTTCTTTAGAGTTTGGCGTAATCGGACCAGCTAAATCCGTATGTACCAACTCTAATGCTGTCCTGGCCTTTTCATCGGGTTCTCGGTTCCTAGTTTGGATAAACTTCCCTTGTATACAGGCTTCACATTGCATATTTTTGTTGATTTTACCCTTAATGTCCATTCCATCGACGACATTTTGCAAATTTTGAACATCCTCATAATTACAGTGTCCTAGAATTTCATGCCATGTTTGCATATCAAAACATCCATTACATTTCTCTTCAAACTCTTGCACAGTATTTATAAAGAACAGTCTCTCGTGTTCACATATAGGGAATTTTGTTCCATCAACATGTTTAAGAAAACTGTCCCCGTGTTTGAAAACCACAGTGGCTCCGTTACTAGTAGCTGCTTTTACTGACAAAATGTCCTGTGGAAATGATGGAATGTAGAGTGCTTGTTTCAATGTTACCTTGTGACTGCGTCCTTTACTGTCAATCATACTTATCTCAGCATCTCCTCGCCGCTTTGCAGCTCCTCTGCTCCGCCTTCCGTCAGCCAACTCTACACAATGAGCCTCGGGTCAAAATGTGTCATCAAAAACTCTCGAGCTTCGTAAAGATATGTGACGTCGCTCCCGTATCCACCAGTAGCTGATTGTTCAGCATCTCCCGGCCGCCGTCCGGGACCCTCTGGGGTTCGGAGCCCGTCCTGAATGCGTATTCCTTCTCCACAACCCCTCTCGCTTCATCCCGTCTTAGCTTCCTTCTACAGGTCGCATCTTTGTGTGTACTACTCCGGCAAAAACTGCACCATACTCTGGATCGGCACGTTCTTGCAGTGTGTCCCTTTAGTCCACATTTAAAACACACAATCTCATTATTCTTTGATCTTCGGTCGTCTGCTCGCCATGAAGTAGAATCCTGGTCTAATTGCACTTTTGTCCTCATTACGTTGTCATCTGTTACAGCCGCACGCATTCTCTCGGTTTCTTCATAACTTCTGAGTTTTACTTTAAACTCTGAAAATGTGATTTTTGCTTCGCTCTGTGTAACGTGCACAATCAGGGGTTTAAATGTCTCTGGTAGTCCTTTCATTATCATTGCGATCAGAAGTCCATCAGTTAATTGCTCACCCGCATTTTTTAACGCTGTGATAATTGCTTCTGCTCGGATAATATAGTCCGTCACACTTTCATTCCTTTCATTTGTGAGAGAAGTAAGTTCGGTGTACAGACTTATAATCCGTGGCTTGCCCACTCCTGCATAATGACCTCTCAAAATTCTTAGAGCTTTCCGTCCGTCATCAACTGCATCTCTCATAACTAACGATAAACTTTTGTCATCTAGAAAGTGTATCAACTCTGCATATGCTTCTGCATTTTTGTCATCATCTTCACCTTCGGCTTCTTCATCACCCTCAGCCTTCAAGATGACATCTTTCAAACCTTGTAGTCTGAGATGACCAAGGAACTTTGTTTCCCATATCTCATATTTCCTTTCATCTCCATCAAACTGCAAACAGGAATATCGACTACCCGACTCTGCCGTGCGTCTGCTCATGATGCTCAAAATCGCTTACTCACTCAATCGTGCCAAACTTTTAACACCTGCCGGTATCTTGCGGTTTCAGGAAACGCTGCCCTTCCTTTGGCAGTTACAGGACCTCCTCTTTACTGCTGTCTGGGCCCATAACCTGTTAGCAGAGCTGCCCTGTGCAGCATTTATGGCATAATACTTTTAAGGGAGAATAAAAAGTCGACACATACATCTCATTCCTGACGGAGGACTCTACCACAACCCCTCTCCAGTCCATTCACAGAGTCATTGCATGATAAGACATGGATAGGATATGGGCGGGGCCTTTTACCGTCATTTTATTAAGGCACAAAGTACAAACACCTGTGGACACATAATCCAACAGAAATGTATAGAAACCAATCATTTACTGACAGCATGTCTGATGGAAATAAGTGCAGATTATGTATGAAGTCTAACTGCACACAGTAACTGTGTTACAATAAGGACTTAACAGCGCCCTCTGCTGGAGTGTTTCAGTACTGCGTTAACTAGAATACACCACCTCCTCCTCACACCACCTGCTACAGCTCTACTCTTCTATGACTACAGTCATCCACAGCACTGATGTGAGGTCACATGGTTCATATGTAAGGAGCACAGCTGACCTCAGGTCAGTTTAATGACTGTGAGCAGCAGCTGTGTTATTGTCACTGTGACAGGGAGACACTCTCAGACACAGCGCTCATGTCAGCTTGTTCTCATGCAGGAGGATCAGGAGCTCCATGTTTGTCTTTCTGTTTGAATCATGATGTGTTTGTGCCATCAGAGTCTGTCATGAGTACTCAGGGTTTCACAGCAGCTCTTCTGGATGCTGACGAGGACTCCAACCTCATGTTTCACCTCTCTGAGCTTCTGATGTCTGTGAACACTCGTGTTTCTTCTCTGGGCTCATCTGGACAAAAACACCTTTCTGTGTTTGGCTGCAGCCTCATTCTGACTGACAGGAAGTGTGTTATCCATGAGCTGCACTTCTGTGAGGAAGTTTCCTGCTGTGTTTCCTGTCTGTGGACAAACACGAGTGTTCCAGCTGAGGACTTGCTTCCTTCCACCTGTCCATACAGGACATCACGCTGTCTGCAGCTCTGTAAATGCAGCTCCAGGTCCTTCCACGTGCTGCTCTGTATTTGTGCAGTTTGTAGTGTGTCCTGGGAAACGTAGCACACATGGTGTTCTTCTGCTGTTTCCTCCTTTCACTGAGTGTGAAACACTGACGCTGTGCTGTTGTTCACAGAGGGGAGCTGATTCTAGCTGCAGCTGGACTCTGTCATCTAACTGAATGTGTTGGTGCTGATCACGGGGCTCTGAGGGGGGAGCAGCAGGAGGACTCTGGATGCTGACGTCAGTGTATCTGTGGAAGCTCCCACAGCGTGTCTGTCATTCAATATTGTGCTGTATATTGTATCTATGCAAAGATGAACAGACTGTGTGTTCACTGGTCTCTGTGCTGCAGCTCTGATGTCATCATCACTCCCTCCTCCACCCTCAGCAGTCCCAGCATGCTGCTGTGGTGCACCCCACCCTCACTCTACACCTGAGCCACAGACCACACCCTCCACCTCAATATACACCACAGTTTTCTCTGCTGTGGAAATGAGATCAGGAGGAAATCATCATTATTATTATTTAATAAACGCTCACATTAATGTGGGCTTATTTGTTTCATATTAGAAACATTAGTTGAGTGTTTTTAGTATAAAATGGTCAAAGTCCCTCTTTTTGCTCCTCCCCTCACCTGTGGATGGGCGGTGCTGTTACCGTGGTGACAGCTTGGATGTGTTTCAGTCCTGCCTGGTTATCACTGCAGGAATCTTTCACATTTATTACAGGTAATAACTCTGATTTTTCTGTGTATTATGAACCAAATGTATCCTGATACTCACAGAGATGGATGAGCAGAGGTCACATGATGAAAGAACAAACATGGAGTCTTTGATTTATTTAGATATTTATTGATGAATGCAAACAAACCTGACACTGAACCATCGTCCAGCAGAACAAACCTGATCACATGACCTGCTGACCCAAACAGTGCAAAGCTCCATGGCAACAACAACAAACAGCCTCACATATGTTAACAGAGGCTGTTAGAAGCACAGAGTCTTTACAGTCTTTCTCCTGTTTGGACACAGATCTCTGCACATCTTCATCACAGTTACTCACAGACGTGCAGAGTGTGTGGATATCAAAGCTAAGTTTCCACCATGTTTGTAGTCTGTACTGGGACTCATGGAGCATCTCTCTATGAGCACTCAGTGCGTCCCAGTTTAACCAGCAGCCTTCACACCACACATCACACAGACATGGAAACTTCAAACTTCAGACTGAAGACACCATCAGAAATAAACAGATTGTGATGAAGATGAAGAACTGGACCAGTTTGCTGTGGTTTCTTCTGTTCCTGTCAGAAATAAGAGTCTGGCAGCACTTTGCTCTCCTTCCACATGTTTAAGGAGGAAGTGAAGAAGAGCGAGTGAGTCGTCTTCCTCTGTGGGCCCAACATCAGGCAGCAGCCACGTATTTTTAAAAACCCAGCACACTGCTTCAGAAACACTGAGTCCAGGTGACCAGAGTCATGTGATCAGTGAGGTCTTCACTCAGGACGTCACTGCTTCAGGACCTGATTCAGAGGTTTATGAGGACGTGGATCATTGGTGCTGATGTTGTGTGAGAGCTGGTGAACCATGGGGAACATAAATAACAACCAGGCCATCAGCAGTTCTACCCCCAGCTCTAACACCTACATAATACACTATACATATAGTTATTGTTAAGGTTCAAATATTGAGGAAGGAGAGTACAAACAACCAGGTCCAGAAGAGCTTGGTCAAACAATTGATTTTAATGAACACAGGCGTGGGGGGACCAGCGCCGTACGCAGACAGCGCTGATCTCCAACTAATCAAAGCATAAACAGATATTTTATACCATCGGGGTTTGAATTTAATGACGCCCCTTCAACGTCACACAGATACATACATACATACGTCAAATCAAAACCACAATGACTTTTAACACAGTTTGAAAAGAACATTATCTCTATCTTCATGGCAGATGTTTCCTGTCAACCTTTTGACTGCCGCTTCTCCAAAACCACAGACCATGCTCTGCAGTAAGATACCACTTCTGCACGCCCGCAGTTGCAAGCAAACATGATTAACCTCTCACCTATAACTGAATGTATCTACTATGTGTGTGTGTGTGTGTCACGACCTCACTTGGCACTCTGTGTCACCTCTCACCTACTAACACTCGCAGTCAAACAGAGGCCACTCTCAAATGTGTCAGCAGTTTACTAAAACTATATATGTAGTATATTGAATAAATGTTTTAATCAAGAACCTCTACTAGAAGCTTAATAAAAGAATATAAAAGTATAAAAGATAATAATGAACAACCTGGTTATTCAAATAGCATCATCCAAACAGCTCCTCAGAATCAGCTGCACTTACACTCTGCTTTTAGTTTCACTTTTGCAAAAGCACGCTCTGCAAACCTGCAGTTTCCTGTCAAGACTTTGCACAGATGGACTCAGAATCAACAGAATCAGCCCATACACACTTAAGATTATAACAAGCATTCAAAAGCATTTAAGATCACAGATTCAACTCAACAGTTTAAAGTGGTTATAACTGCACCTGTAGTAAAGGCTAATTGGGTACCAAAATGTTTAAACATCTGAATGCAATATCAATGCTGTAGATTATATTATTAATGCAATGGTAATGATGATGATTATTAACAGTAGCAACAAAATAATTTCCCTGATCTCCACATTATATAGGTTATAGTATGTTCTATATAAACGTAGCTGAAGCAGTTTCATTTGTAGCTTCACGCTGCACTTCACATGTTTGTCCACCAGATGGCAGCACAGAGGCCTGTGTTGGAAAGCTTTGAGTAATGAAGCGTTTTCAATCCAAGCTTCAGAAAGCTTCATGTAGTCATCAAGGAAGCAACCAGGAAATATCTGCTGTGTGTAAAAACAGCAACACAAGAATCCAGGATGAAGACAAGAAACTCAAAGCTCACAAAACAGGTGGAGCTAATTTTGTGACGTGTTTCTGTAAAAACACCACAGAAGTGAATCATCAAAGTTTCCATGTGAGCTGATGATGCTGCTGCAGAGTTTCTGTGAACCTCCTGTGACCCCGCCTCCTCATACAGAGACATCTGATTGCTCTTCAAACTGCATCACATGGACACATGTGATTGTGTGTTGTAGTATTGATCCCAATGCTGGTATCAGTCCTGGATCAATAACACTGGATGGATGTGTTCAGCATGGAGCCCCTGAGCTGTGTTACAGACAAACATGGAAACTGACAGGTCTGTGTCATTCACAGTCTGTAACACTTCTAAACAACAGAGGCTGACCCAAGTGCCTCAGAGCCAGGCACGCTCACATCACAGCTCTCTAAATAAGCCAGTTTCAAAATAAGAGCTGAAAGCTGTGTTTGCTTGTGTTAGCTTATTATTGTGGAGACTAACATTCAGTGATCATGTGTTCAGACTCATAATGATTACTCTCAGAAATCCTGATCTTTGTATTTACTGTGTGTTGGATCAATAACTGAGATTCATGGTATCACACAGCTGTGCTGCTGCTGATGTCAGCACATCTGGAACAATACGAGGTATCTGCTACCAGACTGAGCAGGACGTGAGACCTGTGGACTGTTTAAAGCTGTCCCTCCACAGCTCACTCAGACCTGATCCACACCTCAGTGATATTCTCTGACTTCCTCAGTAGAGACAGAAACCATTCAGATCTGGGACCATCAGCTGACTGATGATGTCACACAGACTGTGTTTTTCAGGAACAGTGATTCTGATGTGAGCCTGCTAGCTGACAGCAGACCTGATGAAAGCACATGTTCACATCTGTGAGGACAGACTGGACTCTTTGACTGCACCTTGGTTCTCCTCAGAGGTCTGTACAGGAGCATGTCCACCCCCACTGAAGATCTCAGTCACTGTGAAACATAGAAAGCTGCTTGTGTGGCCTCTGCCTCACATGTAGATACAGCTACAGGTTTCTCTGTCAGTCAGACTGAAACAGTGTCCTGATGCTGCATCATTCAGCTCTGTGCCCCAGTCAGCATCACTGGGAGCTACCAGTGTTTCTGCCCTTTTCCTGTAACACTACACTCAGCACAGGCTCAGCTGGTATCCAGTGTTGGACTTTGGCTTCAGCTGCTGTGATAGATCCTCTAACATAGATCAGCTCTGCTACACGTTGTTAGATAAGTGCAGCTGCTGTCATGTCCTGATGTTTCTCTGGCTCAGCAGCTTCTCCATCAGAGGTTCACATGGAGCTGATCCAGTATCTCCAGTAACTGTTCTGTGCCTCACTGGTTCATCCTTCTGTCTGTGTGACGTCAGTCAGATGTTGAAGTTAAACTCTGTAATCTTCACTGTGTCACAGAGTTCAGTGAGTCCCGTTATTCACAGCATCAATCAGATCATCAGAGAACAGCTGATCAGCAATCAGTGGTGCCAACAGCGCCTCCTGTGGTGAGAGGATGCAATAATGCAATGTAGCATTTTTCCACTCAACACTTGCAGTCATGGAAACTGTCTGTTGGATCTGTGTGACGTTGCTTTCTTGGTTAGAGTTCCTCACAAATGTCCAGATGATTCTTCTAATGAGGCGTCGACCATGTTTGCAGCTCTTTGGAAGAAAACGTCGCCCTTTGCCATCCTTACTTTTCTTTGACTTCTTCAAATGCAGCTGAACTCCAGCTGGTATTTTCTTGGACTTTGCAGCTGTTTCTGGTCATCAGTTCATTCCTGCAAACCTCTGAAGCTGAACAACAATGATGCTGCATTGCTGGCTGATCCCAAAAGGTTGATTCTGTTCATCTGGACGTTTTCAGAAACGTTTGCTCACTGATCAGGTGACTTCTTCAGTCTCAGCTGACTGCAGCTTTACAAGCTTACAAACAGCACATTTGCACAATGACTGAAAGCAGCAGCACCTGATATATATGATACTAATATAATACATATACATATATAATCCATACTAATGATGAAGGAACTGAGCTCACAGTCCATTGTTCATTCAGTGAACTACTCAGTTTATTTTGGGCCTCAGAAATGCTCACTCTGTTTGTACATCACTGTCAGCAATAGACTCATTCTGCTGTGTGGACAGGAACACATGTGACATCACTTCCTGTTTGTTTGTGACTGAAGAAGTTTACAAGGAATCATTTAGAAGAGTTTCAAACATCAACTGATTGAATCCATGAATCTGAAAACGTGTTTGTGAGTGAAAGAGACAGACATGTACAGACTGAACTATCTGTTCAACAGTCAGAGTGTTTCTGTAACAGGAGACACTCTTTACACTCCACTCAGCACAGGGACACTGAGGAACCAGACCAGACCATAAACCCAGGATAAAGAGTTTGAGTGAATGTGGTGTTGAAGGTGTGGAGGTGGATCAGAGTGTCAGAGGAGACTCTGTAGAAGGACAGAGTGCCAGCAGGACAGTCCACATACACTGCTGCTCTGTTAGAGACAGAGGAGGAGGAGGAGGAGGAGGAGGAGATGAGTGTTTGTCTGTAATTGTGCCAGACATGACGAGGACCATCATCAGAGCAGCTCAGACTCCAGGACTGATCATTGTATCCAAACACACAGTCATCACTGTCTCCTTTCCTTCTGATGCTTCTGTAACTCACTGATATATCAACGCTTCCTCTCCACGCGACCTCCCAGTAACAGCGACCAGTCAGACCATTTCTACACAGCAGCTGAGGACAAACATCAAATCTGCCTCGATGATCAGGATATGACTGAACCTCCTCCACATGTGTCACCTTCCTGTTGTTGTCAGACAGTTGGAGCTTTGTGTTCACTGTGTTTGTGTCGATTGTGAGTTGACAGGAATCTGATGGAGAGAACAAACACAATCCAGCTGCAGTTATTGATCCATCATCTGTTCATTGATTGACACTTTGATGATGACTCCTGACATGATGAAGATGGTTGAATGTGTGCTGCTTTGTTTTCATGAATCCCATTAAAAACACACTTACACTTCCTCAGACCTGGTCTCAACCATCGGACTCCAGCAGGCTCCACCCTGAAAGGAGGAGGGGGGTCAGAGCAGCACAGTCAGCATGCACACATGGACATTACATGGCTCTCACACACACACTGTTACACACTGAGCTCAAAGCTCGGCTCCACTGTTTTATTCAAAGAAATCTACATTTATTTATCAGCACATTTAAAAACAGCTTGAGCCAAAGTGCTGCACAGAGTAGAGAGAAAATAGGAAACATACACAGTAATGACTATAAAGACTGGTCAGGATTGAAAGCTACAGAGTACAAATGTGTTTCCAACCGGCTTTTAAAAATGTCCAGTGTTGGTGACGACCTGATGTGAAGGGCGACTGTTCCAGAGTTTGGCTGCAGCCATCGATAAAGCTCACCTCTGTTTTTACGTCTAGTTCTGGTCAGAAGCTGCTTATCTGCAGACCTGAGGGCTCCACTTGGATTCTTTTGTTAAAGAGAGATAAGATGGAGCCAATCCATTCACAGATTTAAAGACAACCAGATCTGGAAGTGGATTCTACCACGTACTGGTAACCAGTGGAAAAAGCTGGTGATGGGTCGTCTAGCACAGACCCACCGCTGGAACCAGACAATTGATGAGGGAGAGAACTGTGACAGCGCCGTTCCTTCACTTGACCTCAGTCGCTCTCGTCTGCTCCCTCGTAACACTGCTCTTTATTGAGCTTACATGAATATGCACAAGTTCATTATGACGTCTTACACAGGTATGAACAAAGAGTACCAGTCTGTGCATAGTGTGTGTGTGTGTGTGTGTGTGTGTGTGTGTGTGTGTGTGTGTGTGTGTGTCTGTGTGTGTGTGTCTGTGTGTCTGTGTGTGTGTGTGTGTGTGTGTGTGTGTGTGTCTGTGTGTCTGTGTGTGTGTGTGTGTGTGTGTGTGTGTGTGTGTGTCTGTGTCTGTGTGTGTGTGTGTGTGTGTGTCTGTGTGTGTGTGTCTGTGTGCGTGTGTGTGTGTGTTCCAGATGTGACCCTGTGACCCCAAAGCTGGTGCTAAGAGTCCAGCGGTCCCCCTAACAAAGGGCTCTTATACTTAACCAGACACAGAGCAGGTGTCCTCCTACACCAGGGGTCTCAAACTCGCGGCCCGCGGGCCAATTGCGGCCCGCAGGACGATAGTTTTTGGCTCCACCTTAATATGAAAATGTAATGTTAGTTTGATAATGTATGACACTTTACAGTGTTGTGGGCGGAGCTGAATTAACCCACCAATCAGGGTAGGATATGGATCTCAGGGGACACCAGCCGGGCTTGATGCAAGCAGGGAAACATTTCTCAATGAGTCAAAGTTCCAGCAGCGTTGCCCTGGAGTGTTTCTTTCTTTCTGTGCCTGGCTGGCTTCCTCCTTTCTATTGGGCAAACGCCGACATTCGCCCCAGCGCGCTGCGTTCACAACACTTCAAAAAAAGTTGTTTTTTTAAGTTGCTGCCCAGCGGGACATTATACGTATATAGATTTATACACACGTCAGTGGGATTTAAAGTTATTTTTCCACAGAGAGAGATCTCATATTAACTCTCACAGTGATGCGTAGGCGGCGGGATAAAAGAAAAGTCATGAACTCAATGCAGCCCAATTTAGTCTGCAGTCACATAGCGACACCTGTTCATCGGCAACAACAGTCCCCGGTAACCCGGACTAATTATAGGGTCGCACCGTAATTTGTGGCTCCATGTTTTTATTTGCATCACTGCGTTTGCATTGCAGCAAACATGAACATTACATATATTTCAATATAATGTAAAAGCAGTCAAAACAACTAACATCAGAAACAGCTGATGTTATTTGTTATATGTCACGGTGTCATTTCCGCTTCTTTCTCCTGTAACAACAGCCCGGCGCCGTGAGCAGTCGCCTTTTTTGCGCTCGCTATCCCTGCACTTTCTACCATCTGCAAACGCCACGGTGTTCGTGTCGTCATGAAAGACATGAACATCGAGCGTAAAAACAAAGGAGACTGCTACCGGCTTTTTATCTGCCGATCGCCGTGCTACGGTTGCAAGAAAAAGAAGCAGAAATGACGTTCTCTACGCGTTGAGACGTTCCCCGTCCGTCGGCTAAACGCTTGATTGAAACTTCAATGCGACAGTGACACCAAGTAGAATTATAAATGTCACATAGCCCCAAACATGTCTTTTTCAAAGCCTGCGGTGAAGAGAAAGGTTGGTGATGGGCACCGACAATTTCAGGAAAGTGGGAAATGCAATATTTCTTTGTTGAGCACAGGGGCACCCCGACCTGTCTTATTTGCACAGAGAAAGTTGCGCTGCACAAGGAATACAATTTGAAACGTCATTACACAACTAGACATGCTGAGGTGGATGCAAAATACCAGGGAGACGAGAGAGCGAACCGGGTTGCCAGTCTTAAAACAGATCTACTGAGGCAGCAAGATTTCTCCAAGAAAGCAACCAAAGAGAATAATGCAGCAGTCGGAGCCACGTGGTTAGTGAGATGATTGCTAAAGCAGGGAAGCCATTCACAGAAGGTGCATTTGTCTAAAAGTGCATATTGCAGGCTGCAAATATAGTCTGTCCGGTTTGTCATTATTTAAGCTTCCATTTCCAAATGTTAGCTGACACTTTATTAGGTACACTGGTATCTATCTCAGGTACACCTGTGACCTAAATGTTCCTGCAAACAGACTCCTTGGAGACCCCTACATAAATATCCATGAACTATCCAGCTAGACTAGTGTGTCTGTCCCTGAAAATATTCCTACATGTGTGATTGTTCATGTGTCATCTGCAGGAAACAAACAGGAAGTGAGTGAAGGACACAGGAAATGTTTCCAGCTCTTCCTCCTCTATCAGACATTCTCTCCATACCTGAGAGTGTCCAGTCTCCAGCCTGGATCCTTCAGTCCAGCCGACAGCAGCTTAATTCCTGAGTCACCTGGATGATTGTAGCTCAGGTCCAGCTCTCTCAGATGGGAGGGGTTGGAGCTCAGAGCTGAGACCAGAGAAGTACAGCCTCCCTCTGTGATCAGACAGCCTGACAGACTGCAGACACACAAAACAACAATCTATCTGTCAACAATCGTTTTCTCTTTGTCACAATAACATCTATCCATTTACATCCATTCAATGTAACTTTATTTATAAGTGACAATACCCAACAGACAACAACAGTCATCTGAAGCTGTTTAACAGTGTAAGGTAACCGCCTCCAATATTAGAGAGAAAGCCCCAAACATCAGACAATTGTGGAGATACAGAAATTCTTTTATTGCTGCCATATAATCTGCATCATTATAACTGCATTAATAATGTTCTTTACAGCATTATTCCATCTAATAATATTTCTCACAGTATTGATATTGCATTAAAGTTGTCTATTGAACATGTTCATTTGAGGATCCTTCCATTATGTTAACTTTTATTACAAGTACGGTCAGAAGTATTTCATACACATTGCATATTTGTGCTTATGTCGAGTTGATGTTCGGTTCATTAAGGGTCTTAAGCTTCACTGGCGTGACTGTCCAGGTGATCCATGCTGAGGGAAACTAGAACAGGATGATTGCATGCATGCTTACAATACATATAACACATATAATCTAGGAATGCGTCAGGCCTGAGGCCTTAACTCATTTGGTGTCTCACTATATTTTACTCTACTTGGCAACAGATGACCAGAGTCAATAATTAGCCCCAGAGACCCTGAGGGCTTGAAGTTTATTACCTTGTATGGAAGGTGTTACAGAAAAGAGAAGTTCTGTGTCTGTTTATAGCCATTAAAGATGTACAAGATGTACCATTAACTGTGACTAATGTCTGGAACATATTTTACTCTGACTATTTTTATTGACGCCAAGGGGGGGGGGGGGGGGGGCGTGTACCCCACTGCTTTGTAAGTGTCCACAACATGTATTTTTGTCAGAAGACATAGGCTGATGTTTTCTCCTGTGTGTTAATAAACTCATCGTTTGATTGCACTTCTCTGGGGCCTCCGTGGTTTGTCTCACTGCTCTACATTGATAGATTTCGCGACACAATCCACTGTGAGCAGCACTTGGTGATGGTGGGAAGAAGAACTCCCTTTGACACAAAGATCCTCCCAGTGAAAACAGGCTCCAGGAGGAGCATCTACCATGACTGGTTGCAGGGTGAGGGGAAAGAGAAGAGATGAGCTCAGAGAGACAAGAACAAAACAGAGAGACAAAAGTTAAGGACATGCAGTACTGACATATAAAAGCATCAGGAGTGAAAAGAGGGGAGAAGAAAGCAGAGCATCATGGGAAGTCCACCAACAGCCTGAGCCTATAGCAGCATAACTAAGGGATGGTTCAGGGTCACCTGATCCAGCTCGAACTATAAGCTTTATCAAAAAGGAAAGTTTGAAGCTGATCTTCAAAGTAGAGAGGGTGTCTGTCTCCTGAACTCAAACTGGGAGCTGCTTCCACACCCAGTCCAACATAGCCAGGCTGAGTCGTTAGATTAGTCCAACGTAAAGTCAGAAAGTCATTATTTATGTCACATTTTAGTGCAAATGTAGAAAAACTGTCCAAAAGTTATTTCTAAATCTGATATTAAACAATTTAAATGGTGAAAAAAGCTGTAAAGAAAACAGAAAGAGTGAATAAAAGCCTCTTTAGAGGGTCACCAGTTTAAAACTCAGACATTTAAACTGGTGATTCTCCTTCTCTGCTCCATTTCCTCTCTAGACTTCCTGTTGCTAGGAGGGATTTGATTGGCTGAACATCCTTTTAGCCTTTCTTTAGTTCTTTGGGTGCTAATCAAAGAGGAAAACACACGAGTCATGTGACGTGACATAAGGAGTGCTCTGATTGGTTGGGATTGACAAACTATGGTGCTGTTTGCAAGCTTCGCTTTGCAGAGGCAAGAAAATCTTTTAGATAGGGATGAGATGCTCCACAGTGACGTTTCCACACTTTGGAGCTTCTGAAGTGCAGATGTTTGGAAACGCTGCTCCAACGTCTGGTTCAAACACTCAGATCACGTGACCTCAGCTGCCACAGGTGGCATACCTGCGGCTTCCAGGCATTGCCAGTCTCGGGAATTCCCATTTTTCATCGACTGGTCTTTTTGACCCTTTTAATGGCTGAATGATGCTTTTATATCACTGCTTCAGTTTATTCCACACACATTCAGTCCTATCAGCAGAGAGAGAGCCACACACTGTCTGTAACATCATTAGAAGATCTCAGTAAAAACAGTAAAAACTGCTTCAAGGACTAAATCAAACAGGCACCAGGGGCCTGTTCTTCGTACCTCGCTAAGTAGGTTAGCTGGATTTGATTGTTGACGATTTCGCGTGATCCTGGATCGTTCGGTTCCCCGAAGCCCATCCGGGACTTGCTGTCATAGCAACAGAGCCGTAAGCGTAAACCTGCTCGGGAGCAGGTTTACTTTATGTAAACAGGATTAGATCGCGGCCACGCAGGTATGTCCGCGTCATCTATACGAAAGCAACAGCGATATTCCACCACTGTTTCACCATAAATAAATAACATCAATGTAACTAAAGATAATGCAGCACTTGATCCTTTTATTGATGTCACACAGATACATACAGGTCATTTCCTAAAAAAGGGAAATGTACTATTAACATTCTATTACATGTATGTGATTATTACAGATGTAATTCATATTTCAGAGTAGTAATTGTAAATTACTTCGTGTAATCAAGATGAGAGACCACGGCTATAAAAGCGAAGGTGGATTTGGGAAGCCTGTCGCAGCCATGTCCTGTCCGTATACGCGACCAACCCATTGAGGAAGGTGCAAGATTGATAAGGAGAGTCCTCAGAATTCAGCGTATATTGCGGGATAGACAGAATCCTTTAGCTCAGCGCGACAGTGTGCTCATAGAGAGATATCGATCTTCCCGTGAGGGTATTATTTACTTAACCAACTTGTTGACAAGGGGGTGCAGGACCACCACCTGTCTTTGTTTTGCTCCGCCCTTTTCTTGGTTGCTGTTATGAACAAACTAACAGAGTATTTCAGGGTCTCTTTCCAAGAGACTAAAAGCAATATAAGTGATAAATATTACCATTCTGTAGAATATTCTTATATTTCACTTTTACTTGTTCCCATGTTCTAGTGGGTCCTGTTGTGGCTCTAATGTGAAAGGGGATATAATATAACATATTATAATATAATATAGTGTAATATAATATTGGATAATATAGTGTGAAATGATAAATCTACCCTACCGCCTACTGGTGTTGGCCAGAGGG
This sequence comes from Astatotilapia calliptera, assembly GCF_964374335.1. NCBI lineage: Eukaryota > Metazoa > Chordata > Actinopteri > Cichliformes > Cichlidae > Astatotilapia > Astatotilapia calliptera. The sequence goes on along the minus strand of NC_137424.1, from coordinate 5,999,572 downwards.
GCCGATGGCGCGATATGGCAGCCTGGCTTCTGTCAGTCTGCCCCAGGGCAGCTGTGGCTACAACTGTAGCTGCCTCCACCAGTGTGTGAATGTGAGAGTGACTGAATAGTGGCATTGTAAAGCGCTTTGGGTGCCTTGAAAAGCGCTATATAAATCCACTCCATTATTATTGTTATTATTAAATTACTTACGAGTTTAATTTGTCAGCAACTTCCTGCCAGCCCTCGCTCCTTGCTTTTGCAGCCTTTGCAGTGTTCCCTTGCGTTCTGATTAAACTCTGAAACTCCTGAAATCCCTCACTCAAGAGTTCTTGCTCTGCTGCCGAAAAATACCGAGCGCGCTCCTTCGACATTTTCGCCGACCAATCAAAGGGTTGCCGATCAATGTTTCTACTATCGATGCGTAGCCCCTGTTGGGCGACCCAGTGATCTCACATTACTTCATCCAGCTGTACTAATCGTCAACAACAGGTGTGTTCGGAGAACCGGAATAGCGAGCTCACGGTTAGCGCGATGATTTGGTCTTGGATGTGTCATTTGATCTTGGATGTAGTAAGCGAGGTACGAAGAACGGGCCCCAGTTTTCAGCTCTGTCTGCGCTCTACTTTTTTCTACTTACAACAGAAAATAGGATGTACTGCATTCAGGGATATCATCCTCACTGTCAGCTGTTACTCACAGACTGTGTGTAGAAATACAGAAAATACTGATCCTATAAAAAGGAAAGCTAGAAAAACACATTGATTCCAGGCTCTATTTTCCTTTTTGAGTCTGTCAAATCCAACAGGACTTGTGCAGGTTCACTATGAGCCAAACTCCAGACTGACAGTGAAACATCAGGCCAGTGTTAGAAGGTAAAGTTCAGGAAAGTTTTTTAATGGTTCAGAAGATGTTCAGCTGAGGACGACTTAAAGATGTGCGTGAAATGGAGGCTTCTGATTGGTCAGAATGAGCCTGTGAAAATGGGACAAACTTTGTATAAAGAAAGAAAACACATTTAATCTTTTCATGGAAATGTATCTTTTTCAAAGTGATTCCAAATCAAAGCTAACGCCACGCCAGCTTGTAACTTTGATTGACAGTGTGTAGAACTGATGACACAAACTCCCAGAAAACCTCAAAGTCAACATAACGCATCCAAAGCTTCACGGCTGGGAGCAAAACATGAGGCCAACAAACAGCTGTAAACCTGTGTGCCTATTACAGTAAACACAGCAGTCTGTTATGTTTGACTAAACTGATGTATTGTGTGTCTGTAGTTGTGTTGTGAACTGTGCTGGGCTCGTCTGTGTCCCCGTTTCACAGAACAGCATCTTCAAGATGGCACAAATGCTTCCAGTGTTTCAGTTTGACGAAGCCTGGCTTTGCCCATCGCTGCTTTTAAAACAGTGTTTGTGCTGCCAAGGACATCTTGTATTGGTCTCATGTCATGAATGGGAGTGTTTCAGGAGGCAGACTGAACCTTTGATGAGTTTGGTGTCTTAAACTGAGGAATGAAAGGACACGAGGAACAAACTAAAGAGAATCTAAAAGAGGCCGGCAGCACATGAGGAGGAGAAACTGACACTGACATAAAGACTGAGGGAAGGACAGAGCCATCTATACAGCTGAGGTCAACACAGGAGGGTCATGTGACACAGCTGAAACTCATCCAGACAACGTCTGACACCAGAGACCATACTTACCAAAATAAAACAGGTTATAATGAACAAAAATGAGTGGAACAGCGGAGTGAACTGAGCAGCAGGAGGGAGGGCGTTTCTCCAAAACATGTGTCCATCAAAATTATGGACAGTCGTGTATATTAAGTAGACTTGTTCAGATTTGTCCAACACTTTTCTCTGTCAGTGTTTCACAGAATATCATCAAAGAGTCATGATAGTGACCATTAGTGTCACTGTGGAGATGCTTATTCCAGCATCACTGACTTCATGGTTCCAGTTTCCATCACTAAGGACTACATGTAGTGATCCTGCTGTTAGCCATGTTAGCATGTTAGCTCCAACAGGTGGTCAGTGTGAGAGCGGTGATATCAGTGACATCTAAACAAGGAAGGAAGAGACTGTTGAAGGCAGCGAGCTGTGACTGCTGTGAACAGTGTTCTCACACTATTTTCTCCCTGTGTCAACATACATGAGGCTGCTTCAGCTGCAACACACCACAAACACCTTTATACAACTAAATATACTCAGAGCGCACTGCTGTGGTTGCTGTGGTAACCATCCATATATCCAGCTGTTTGGGGCCGAGTCTGCTTCCTCATCCTTGCTTAAACCCTCAAAGTTTAATGTGTTTTTGACTTGAAGCTTTTTGGGATTTGGTTTTATTTGTTGTTCTACACACAATAATGAAGAGCACATGTTTATAGAGGCACATTCAGACCAATGACAACAGTCCATTCACACTGACCTCCTTCCAGCAACTTTTAGGACAGCCAATAGCAATTTTCCTTACTGAGGAGTTGGCAACACTGCCAGGAGCAGTGGGTGAATGGCAGCATCACCATGAAGGATTAGAATAAAAATACATCATCATCCACAAAGAAAACCAGTCTGAGTGTCTGATGCTCTCGTTATAAAACCGCAGTCGCAGCTTGTGGCTACATTTAGCTGGTTTGCTAGTTAGCTGGTCTGCTAGTTAGCTGGTTTGCTAGTTAGCTGATTTGTTCGTTAGCATGGAGCTAACCTAACTCACTAGAACATTTGATGCTAAACTGTCTAAACTGTGTGAACAGCTTTCATTGCTGCTCTGTGTTACTCTCCAGCCTCTCTTTAACTCAGTCCTCTCAGTTTTTTCCTCGTTACAAACTAGAAAACCTTCTTTTTCAGCTTTTCCACACCCGAGCTGTGGCTAAGGTGCTACCAGCATGCAGGCTCGGTCTGTGTCACTCAATAGTTACACTCCTCACCCAGACTAACACCACTCCACAAATTCACCACTAGGAGGCGCTAAAAGACCACATACAGTGAGATCATCACTAAATGTCTGCTGTGTCTGACGTAGGGTTGCCAACCGTCCCTTGAATAACGGAATCGTCCCGTATTTAGAAACAAAAGTACACGTCAGTGGCGCGGCTGCCCCTCTGTTGGTCTTCCTTGGTCTCTTGTGTTCTAAGGGCCTGTGGATGTCTGGAGTTTTGATCTCCTCCATACCTGCTTCATGCCCTGGAGGACGGGGCTGTGGCGCGTCCATGCTCACAGGTGTACACACGGGTGCTCACACACACAAACTACACCCTTTTTGGCTCCTACCTCAAAGCACACTGTGTTCTGTTGATCTTATGTGCTGCACAATACAGGGAGTGCAGACTTATTAGGCAAATGAGTATTTTGTCCACATCATCCTCTTCATGCATGTTGTCTTACTCCAAGCTGTATAGGCTCGAAAGCCTACTACCAATTAAGCTTATTAGGTGATGTGCATCTCTGTAATGAGAAGGGGTGTGGTCTAATGACATCAACACCCTATATCAGGTGTGCATAATTATTAGGCAACGTCCTTTCCTTTGGCAAAATGGGTCAAAAGAAGGACTTGACAGGCTCAGAAAAGTCAAAAATAGTGAGATATCTTGCAGAGGGATGCAGCAGTCTCAAAATTGCAAAGCTTCTGAAGCGTGATCATCGAACAATCAAGCGTTTCATTCAAAATAGTCAACAGGGTCGCAAGAAGCGTGTGGAAAAACCAAGGCGCAAAATAACTGCCCATGAACTGAGAAAAGTCAAGCGTGCAGCTGCCAAGATGCCACTTGCCACCAGTTTGGCCATATTTCAGAGCTGCAACATCACTGGAGTGCCCAAAAGCACAAGGTGTGCAATACTCAGAGACATGGCCAAGGTAAGAAAGGCTGAAAGACGACCACCACTGAACAAGACACACAAGCTGAAACGTCAAGACTGGGCCAAGAAATATCTCAAGACTGGTTTTTCTAAGGTTTTATGGACTGATGAAATGAGAGTGAGTCTTGATGGGCCAGATGGATGGGCCCGTGGCTGGATTGGTAAAGGGCAGAGAGCTCCAGTCCCACTCAGACGCCAGCAAGGTGGAGGTGGAGTACTGGTTTGGGCTGGTATCATCAAAGATGAGCTTGTGGGGCCTTTTCGGGTTGAGGATGGAGTCAAGCTCAACTCCCAGTCCTACTGCCAGTTTCTGGAAGACACCTTCTTCAAGCAGTGGTACTGGAAGAAGTCTGCATCCTTCAAGAAAAACATGATTTTTCTTGAAGGATTTTTCTTATTGTATTCTAATTTTTGCGTCATAACTTTTGCACTGTCCACTTCCTGCTGTGACAAAACAAATTTCCCACGTGTGGGACTAATAAAGGTTATCTTATCTTATCTTATCTTATTTTCATGCAGGACAATGCTCCATCACACGCGTCCAAGTACTCCACAGCGTGGCTGGCAAGAAAGGGTATAAAAGAAGAAAAACTAATGACATGGCCTCCTTGTTCACCTGATCTGAACCCCATTGAGAACCTGTGGTCCATCATCAAATGTGAGATTTACAAGGAGGGAAAACAGTACACCTCTCTGAACAGTGTCTGGGAGGCTGTGGTTGCTGCTGCACGCAATGTTGATGGTGAACAGATCAAAACACTGACAGAATCCATGGATGGCAGGCTTTTGAGTGTCCTTGCAAAGAAAGGTGGCTATATTGGTCGCCGATTTGTTTTTGTTTTGTTTTTGAATGTCAGAAATGTTTATTTGTGAATGTGGAGATGTTATATTGGTTTCACTGGTAAAAATAAATAATTGAAATGGGTATATATTTGTTTTTTGTTAAGTTGCCTAATAATTCTGCACAGTAATAGTCACCTGCACACACAGATATCCCCCTAAAATAGCTAAAACTAAAAACTACTTCCATTGCCAGGAGCAGTGGGTGAATGGCAGCATCACCATGAAGGATTAGAATAAAAATACATCATCATCCACAAAGAAAACCAGTCTGAGTGTCTGATGCTCTCGTTATAAAACCGCAGTCGCAGCTCCCCCGTCCCTCTTCTCAGCTGTTTCTCTTTCCCTCTTTCTTTCTCCCCTTCTTTCCCCCAGTCAAGTCTGTCCTGTATTCAGTAAGTGAAAATAAAATAAACAATAAAAGGTGAATCAAATGGACCATTATGGCAAGGCTGGGATGGTCAATTTGGTAAAGTAAATCCGTTGGGCATCTTTCTTTGCCTTTAGACAACAATTCTGATGCAAAAGAGCCAAACGGGACAGGCAAAAAAATAAATAAATAAATAAATAAATAAATAAAAAGTACACGTCCCGTATTGAGCTCCAAAGGGACGCACTTTGTCCTGTAATACAGAGAGAATCAAAAGTAGTCTATAAATGTTAATGGAATTAACGCTTTGTTTGAAAACATAATTCCCAGCCCCTCTCCTGCTTTGTGACCAATGACCTTACGCACGAGTATGACAATTCAGATTACCACTTATCTCATTGGTAGAGGAAAGGTCGCTCGCTGAGAAAATACCAGAAGACAACAGATGACCACAAAAAGAAGCATGGCCAACAGGGAAACAAACGCTGACACTGCGGTGCAAGTCTCGGACGACAGTACACCTTCGACCAGCAATGTTTGTACCCCACCGAGAAAGAAAAAAAAAGGCTGCATAAGTGCAGGGAGGAATGGGAAAATGAAAACACCTCGCTGGAAAAAGTGCGCGATAACACCTATAAAGCGCACTGCACTGTGTGCCGTCGCACTTTTTTCATAGGCCATGGTGGACTGGCAGCATGCTTCTAGTGGTGGGCACATGAGTGGCATGAAAGCTCAGGGAACCCTTAACCAATTTGTTGTTCACCAGGCCATGGCAGCAGAAGATATGGTATGTAGACATTGTTGTTGTTTTTAAACCCTCTGGTTAAGGTTAATGTGGGCATGTGCAGTGAATATCAACTCTATGTGGCCAGAAGTGTTATAATATAATTTATTTTGTGTAATAAACAACTGCAAGGATAGATGATTACAACGAATAGATGACTAATACATAAAAGTAATACATAGATTAATAATGATGATGAGTTAAGATGCGTAATCATGGGAACAAGCAGGTTTACAAACAGGAGAAGCTGATTAGCATTAGAAAAGCTGAAATAATACCTCAACTGAAGCCAGCTGCACTAAATGCACTTTATGTGGACTGTTATAAGAATGTTTTTCTTTCTATTGTTTTCTATAAATTTATATAATTTTAAGTTAAGCAGGACAGAGTTCTTTTAAAGAAAGATTAACTTATATTCTTTAAAGTTAAGCATGACAGGCTTCTGTTTAAGAAAGAGACCTGTTTTATTGTGTTAATGTTGTCATTTTGCGCTACAAATAAATGGCTAAATGATCATTTGTTTCCCATGTGTTCATATCACAAAGAATATGCATCATTAAATCAACTTCAAGTCAAATGGTTAAAAAAATAATTTCACACACACAAAAAAGAGCTAAAAAATTCACCACACTTGGAAGGGTGGAGACAACTGGGTCGCCCGGCCCTGGCCACGAGGTGTCCCAGGAAGTTGGCAACCCTAGTCTGACGGTGACTTGGGTTTTTACTAACTGGCTACATGAGCATGATTAGCTGCAGTTCTATCTTTGTAAAAGAGACTCAGCAGCAGATTAGAACCAAACAGAAACATTTCTACTTTTTCTGCAGCACCAGCTGGATGCATGGAGCCTAAACTCCAGTGACAATGAGACACATACAGTGTGACTGCTGTGACTTTACAGCTGGGCCTCATTCACATTGGACTGTGGGAGGAAGCAGAGTATCTGAAGACAACCCACACAGGCCACACTATCACCCTTATTTAGAGAAGTATAATGAATTAGCTGATAAAGTAATAAATTATTTGATATTTCAATGAAAATACTTTTTAACAATTGTTTAGAAGTCAACAATAATAGTTAAATAAAAAGAAGCGTCAAATCAATAAACACGCAATAAAACCTTGTACAGCTGAAACTCATGTAGACAATGTCAGGGGAGGAAGTAAAACTAAACCTTTGACACCAGAGATGAAAACTACCAAAATAAAACAGGAAGTTAATAACAACCATGAGTGGAACACCTGAGTGAACCTAGTAAAGGGAGAATACATCATCATCCACAAAGAAAACCAGTCGCAGCTTGTGGCTGCAGTTAGCTGATTTGCTACTCAGCTTGGAGTTAACTCAGTAGAACATAGAATGCTAAACTGTCTAAACCAGGGGTGTCAAACATATGGCCCGTCGGCCAAATTCAGCCCCTGAGATAATTTCATATATCAGTTATTAAAGAATTTTCAGGGTTGCTGATATTCCATGGCAGCAGGGCTGGGACTTTATTCTGATGGACACATCATGTGGCCAATCACATTAAGAGACAGCCTGGGATCATGCCACTATTTAAAGAAAGGGATGGGGGCAAACGTTCAGAAGAAAGCAAGCTTAGTGGTACAGGCCTGGTACACACAGACACAGGTTTAAATTCAAGCGTGTCAGGAAAAAGTGAAAGCATAAAATGAGCAGCATCTGGCTGAATTTCAGTGATATTGGAGACGGCAAAGCTGAGTGCAGAATTTATAAATTAGAAGCTGGATAAAGTGATACCCATTTTCCATTGTGAAGGACAAAAGGTTTCAAACTTGTCCAGGCCTTAAGGTCATGTCCGTTCTCTTCTTAGTGGTAGTAAATGTATAAAATTAAGACTAATGAAAACACTGAATTAAAATTGCTTCCTTTAAAAACACCAAGCTTACAGTTCAGTTTTGAATACTACATATATAAACTATATATAACAAAGTGCCTTTGAATGGCAGGGATACAGAAATGTCTGTATGTAGCACAGAGCCAGTGCTCACGGTCTGAATGAGTGTCACAGACCTGAATGTGCATTTAAAGAAATTTATAATTAAATTTCTAATTATGATCTTCAGCACCCAACACCATGACTATGTACATATTGATGGGTGTAAGAATATTTGTGTTGTGTTCTGTGGATTCAACTCTGCAAACTCATCAGTAATTTCATCAGCAAGTTTCTACTTAGACAGCAATAAAACAGAAAGCAGTTCCCAGGAACTACTTCTTGTTTTAGAATCTTTCAACATAAGAGTACTTTGCACATCAGAACACCCCCATATCTCCTCTTATTAAAGGATTACCTTATTATTAATTTGCTAATTCTGCCAGTTGATTACAAAATGCTTGATCTCACCTGAGAGTTTCCAGTGTACAGTGTGGATTCTTCAGTCCTTCAGACAGAAGCTTCACGCCTGAATCCTGCAGGTTATTGTTACTTAGGTCAAGCTCTCTCAGATTAGAGGACTGAGAGCTGAGACCTGAGGACAGAGCTTCACAACTTCTCTCTGACAGGTTACAGAGACTCAGTCTGAAAAATAACAGAAAAACAATTAAAAAAAAACTTACTTTTGATCAAGTGTAATGAGATTACATAACATTTAGCAATATTCCATTCTCTTTTTGTCAAGAAAGTAACGAGCAACATGTGGAAACAATCAGAGAGAGAACAGAGAACAGAGCAGTAAAAGAACAGTGGATAGTTCAATAGGCTTTTGGTATCAACAAAACGTGCCAAATTTCTTTATTTTGTCATCGTTTAAGAAGAGTTCATGATTAAAACTCAGATAACAACTCAAGGCCAGGTCTGGGTGTAACTTTGATGACAGTTACACCCAGAAAATTTTCAGAAATGCCGACAGGTATTCAGTATTGAACAAAATGAGTACTGATTATCACTTAACAGTTGTATACACTTTTCAGACACCAGCACTCATAACTGTGGTTTTGGGGGTTATTTTGTTAGTGGTTTTAGTTGATCACACCTGCTTTTTGTCAACGAGCACATGAATACAAATGTACTTACAGAGCTTTGTTGGAGGCTTTGACCACTGGCAGCAGCCTCAGAAGAGCCTCCTCTGAAGCAGAGTATTTCTTCAGGTCAAACACATCCAGATCTTCTTCTGATGACAGTAAGATGAAGACCAGAGCTGACCACTGAGCAGGAGACAGTTTATCTGTGGAGAGACTTCCTGATCTCAGGGACTGTTGGATCTCCTCCACTAGAGAACGATCATTCAGTTCATTCAGACAGTGGATCAGATTGATGCTCTTCTCTGCAGACAGATTCTCACTGAGCTTCTCCTTGATGTACTGGACTGTTTCCTGATTGGTCTGTGAGCTACTTCCTGTCTGTGTCAGCAGACCTCGTAGGAGAGTCTGATTGGTCTGCAGTGAAAGACCCAGGAGGAAGCGGAGGAACAAGTCCAGGTGTCCATTTGGACTCTGTAAGGCCTTGTTCACAGCACTGTGGTGGAAGTGTTTCTCTACAGATTTTACTTCTTTTTCAGGTTTTTGTTTCCAAAACAATATAGACCATATGGACTTTGTTTGTTGTTGTTCCATCAGATTGAGTCCAGAGTTGATGAAGGTCAGATGGACTTGAAGAGCAGCCAGAAACTCCTGAACACTCAGATGGATGAAGCAGAACACCTTGTCCTGGTACAGTCCGCTCTCCTCTTTAAAGATCTGTGTGAACACTCCTGAGTACACTGAGGCTGCTCTGATATCGATGCCACACTCTGTCAGGTCTGATTCATAGAAGATCAGGTTTCCTTTCTGCAGCTGATCAAAAGCCAGTTTTCCCAGAGACTCCATCATCTTCCTGCTCTCTGGACTCCAGTGTGGATCTGTCTCAGCTCCTCCATCATACTTGACCTTCTTCACTTTGGCCTGAACCACCAGGAAGTGGATGTACATCTCAGTCAGGGTGTTGGGCAGCTGTCCTCCCTCTCTGGTTTCCAGCACATCCTCCAGAACTGTAGCAGTGATCCAGCAGAAGACTGGGATGTGACACATGATGTGGAGGCTTCGTGATGTCTTGATGTGGGAGATGATCCTGCTGGCCTGCTCCTCATCTCTGAATCTCTTCCTGAAGTACTCCTCCTTCTGTGGGTCAGTGAACCCTCTGACCTCTGTCACCATGCCAACACAGTCAGGAGGGATCTGATTGGCTGCGGCAGGTCGTGTGGTTATCCAGAGGCGAGCAGAGGGAAGCAGTTTCCCCCTGATGAGGTTTATCAGCAGCACATCCACTGAGGTGGACTTTCTAGGGTCAGTTAGGATTGTAGTTTTGTGGAAGTCCAGAGGAAGTCGACACTCATCCAGACCATCAAAGATGAACACAACCTGGAAGTCTTCAAAGCTGCAGATTCCTGCTTCTTTGGTTTCAGTAAAGAAGTGATGAACAAGTCCCACCAAGCTGAACTTTTCCTCTTTCAGCACATTCAGCTCTCTGAAAGTGAATGGAAATATGAACTGGATGTCCTGGTTGGCTTTGTCTTCAGCCCAGTCCAGGCTGTATTTCTGTGTTAAGACTGTTTTCCCAATGCCAGCCACTCCCTTTGTCAGCACTGTTCTGATTGGTTCATCTCTTCCAGGTGAGGCTTTAAAGATGTCTTCTTGTCTGATTGTTGTTTCTGGTCTGTCTGGTTTCCTGGATGCTGTTTCAATCTGTCTGACCTCATGTTCATCATTGACCTCTGCAGTCCCTCCCTCTGTGATGTAGAGCTCTGTGTAGATCTGATTCAGGAGGGTTGGGTTTCCTGCTTTAGCGATGCCCTCAAACACACACTGGAACTTCTTCTTCAGGGTGGATTTAAGGTTACGATGACAAACTGGAGCTTGAAGTTCTGAATGAGAAGAAAAATAAACACTCAATTCCAAAAAGAACTAATCTTTAAAACATGTTGCTCCATCTTCCATCTCTGGAAAATGTCTCATTTATCCAGCAGCTTAAATCTTTAGATAAATCCTCTTACTGCTCTGCAGACGGTCAGCCAGCTCCTCCTGCTTCATTCTCCTCAGGAAGTCCACTGTGATCTTCACACATGCCTCTCTGCTGCTGCTCCTCTGACTCTCTAAGCATTCTGGGTAACCTCGACTCAGAACCTTCTGGAACTCCTTCAGCTCGTTCTTCACAAAAGTGATGATGTTGTCCTCCAGCAGCTGGAACAGAATATTTATGAATGAGCCAATCAGACTGAAATCATGGAGCCAAACATCAGATCCATGTTGGACACACTGACGATCCACTGGTCTACAAAGAGCAGCATGGAGATGACTGTGAACAGAACAGATGTAACAGTAGTTGTTGTACATGTACAGACCATAAATATGGAGTCCAGCTGTGTTTGATGCTGCTGGGCAGACTGACCACTGGGAACCTCTGAGCTCTGCTGGTCCACTCTGTGGAGGAACCATGAAGGATTAGATCAACACAGGATAAAGATCCAGGAGTTTCTGCTCAAATAACTTCATCTGAATCAAGTCTGTCAAGTTTTAAACTCTCAGATTGTGAACATATCAGTAATTTTCAGTCTGTTTTCATGGACGTCCTTTCAGTGGTGATGTCAGGGATGATTTTGAAGAAGCTCATTAAACTGAACCATCAGCAGATCACTGCTCCAAAACCAGAACATGATCCGAGTCTCCCTCCACCAGCAGAACACCAGCTTTACTAACGTGGTAGATCAGTGTAGTACAGATCAATAACTGATGAGTCATTTGATCAAAATCACTGAGTGCTTCACGTCTGACCCTCTGATGCTTCTGTAGACATTTTGCATATTTAATGAATGTCTGACAGTTTTACATTCATTCTATGAACACAGTGGAAATGTTGTGTTATAGTCTCCATGTTGTTTCCAGCATCATAAATTCTTAAGTTCAGAAAATTAGATTCTTTCTTCACAGCTGAAAAACAACAACATTTATTCTCTATTGAAATCTGCATCGTCCACTCCAAAGGTCACAATCTGAAGGTAACATCTGGTTTTGTTCCCTGTGGTTAACTCTGAGCATCAGTATGGTGGGATTTATCCACTACATCCACACCACTGTGGTTCAGTGTTGTCCTGATGGAGTAACAGCAGCCAGTATGATCCAGGCTTTAGCTGCTGGGTCTCTGTGTGACCTCTCAGACTGTTTAACAGATCAGACACAAAGAGAATCAGAGCAGCTCTGTTCTTTAAAGACAAACATGAACCCACTCAGGTCACACTTTCCCCACAGATATGAGCATCACTGTCCTCAAACAGCAAATGACCAAGTCGAACATTTGGATCTTTTCTCTTTCATTGTTTTCTTTTTAATGAATCTTTGTAACAATCTGAGGATGTTTCAGGTCATATTTATCCAGGAAACACAAACATGTAAAGGAGTCATCACAGCTCTCTGACCTCGTTGCTCCAGGTTCACCACTGAAGACTGGATTGCTGCCTTTGGACCAGTCACTCCTCACAGACGGACAGCTGGACCCTGCAGACTGTGACCTCTGACCTCTGCAGACACAAACATGATTGAAGCAGCTGTGATCACACAGACTGCAGATAATGCAGCTGTTTCCTGTCAGTAACATCCTCTTAGATTAGAGTTCAGCTTTTTACAGGAAAACTGGACAAAACTGATTTTTGTTACAAACTCATTTTCATTTCCTCTCAGCTCACAAACACAGTCAGACAATCAACCAGAGTCAACACTGATTATAATGTCAGTGCAGAATTATTTCTGTTACTCAGTGAGTTCAGCTCTCTGACCTCGTTGCTCCAGGTTCACCACTGAAGTCTGGATTTAGAGGTTTGGACCGGTCACTCCTCACAGACGGACAGCTGGACCCTGCAGACTCTGCTCTGTCCTCCTCTTCCTCCATCATCATCTTCAGTCAGTCTGAGAGGTAAACCACAAACACTCAGTGAGTTCACATTAACAGGAGGAACTGAGTTACAGTCGCTGACCTCTGACCTGTCATGTGACCATGAAACCAGGTCAATATGTCTGTAGGTTCAGTCATCCAGGTCATGTGATCTAAGGAGCTTGGAGAGAAAAGAGACGTCTTTAAGTTTCTGGAAGACGTTTCATCTGAGAAGCTTCTTCAGCTCTAAAACCAAACGGTGGAGAGTCCCAGATATTTAAACCTGAGAGGGAAAGAAAGCATGTCGCTGACCCACCACTGATGTTATTTCAAGGAGGAAACTGAGAGCCTTTGCACCAGGAGCACAAACATCAGCTCCAGCAATGATCCACTGATGTGTTTTTATTCCATGTATGAATGTTGTTATTGACAGAGATGACGTTTGTGTGTCAGTGATGCAGTGACTGTTGTTGTTACCTGTACAGGCTGGTTAGACTCTATGAAACAGATCATACAGATCTCTGCATGTTAGAAGAGACTATTAAAGGTCATGAATGAGACAAAGGCAGGGAGGCGTCCTTTACAGCTAAACAGCAGAGTGAGAGAACAGCCAGCACCTCTACATTTATCACATTATACAGCACATGTATGATACTGACAGGGATGAGAAGAATTTAGTGATTCTGATCCCATCATTGATATTACTTATTGATTCTCAGTAGCTCTGCTCTGACAGTCACCACCATCACTGAGCAGCATATCAAAGACATTTGTGCACATTAACTGCATGTTGTGGCTCAAATGTTTGTGCATGTTGGAGGCATTTCCTCTTTGTTGTGATCAGTGTTGGTCATTACTCAAAACAGTCATTATTACACATATTACACAGAACACTTTAATTAAAAGTAATGGAGTACGTTACTTCATTACTCCTCATAACATTACTTTGATGTTACTGTGTAAAATGAACAAATGAGCATGTAACAACATAAAGCTGAGGTACAGCCCCACACACCAACACAGATCCTGATGAGGTCACGTGATGTTTCTCTGAGTGTTTATGAACACAAATCAAAGATGAAACAGCACAAAGACACTTCAAAGTGATTCTACTGTAGAAACATGAACAGGTAGAAACCTGCAGCCTGACTGCTCATCACTTTGTTACCTGTTCAAGTTCAGCAGCAGCAGCTCACTTTATCACGGTGCTGGTCTGGGGTCAGTGTTTACTCAGCTTTAACCACACAGCGTCAGAGCTCTGCAGGTGTCTTGTGTGTAAATATTGGTCATGTCCAAATTCATGGGCTGCATCCTCCTGAGGCCGCATTTGTAGACCGATTACGTCACAGCGACGCGCCGAAGGCTGTCCAAATTCGTAGACTCCTCCGAATGCAGCCGACAAATGCGTCCTCCTTTTCCCCGAATTTGAAGGATGGGTCGGGTGTGTCCTTCGTGGCCTACCATATCCCAGAATTCATAGCGCGGCCCAGCCAAACTCCAGTTTCCAACAATGGCGGCCGCTACTAAGTTTTAAAATTACTCATACTAATCTTTCTGGGTCACAAAATAAACATTTAACATATTTTCAGGCGAGAAAGTAGCTGTGTAAACATCAAATATCTGCTCGGTTTATCAAGATATCGCATATTTGCTAAAGTGCTTCTACGTTTTCGGAGACGTCTGCTACCCACCAGCTCGACAGCTAGCCGGGAGCTCGAGGGTTACTGATGCGGCCGAGAACGGCACAACTCCCGGCACATCATTTTCAGATCACCGCGGACTTTCGCTGCTCGGGTTAAACGTAATATATAAGTCACTTAGACAACCTAAAAATGTTATTGTTGGGCTTTTTTCAGTGTTTTGTTTGTTCGTGAGTAAATCGGTTTGGCTGAGATTAAAGTTATTAGATTAGATAAAATAAAACTTTATTAATCCCCGGGTGGGTTCCTCCTTGGGTTTTACACAGCTGACTAAACGTCAAACAGAAAACTGATTAAACAGAAGTATGAGACAGTCGAGAATTTACGCCAGTGTCCTGTTATATTTTAGATAGCAAGGAGCAGAAGGCTGAGTTTATTAAACTCCACCGAGACAGCGGTGACGCTAATCAGAAGGCTAGACCGTCCAATTTCACGGCTGTTTACTTCTGGCCTACCCGATCTTCTGAGGACCCGGCCCATGTAGACCGCAAAGGCCGGGTCCTCAGGAGGATGCAGCCCATGAATTTGGACACGACCTTACTGTATGAATTTTAAAGTAACAGGTAATAAAGAGAGTGTAGCAAATGTAGTCAGGTTTATTACTCTGTATCACACATGAGTGCCCGAGGGAGGCGGGGCTGACTGGGGAGACACAGGAAACAGAGAGACAGGGCTGACTCGACATGAAACGATGAAACGTGGGACACGGGAACAGAAACTAAACACAGGCTGAAATGAACACTGAGGGAGGGAGAACTAAGATTACTGAGAGCCTGATAAATAAGAAGAACAAAAAGCAAGAAAAACAAGAGTCAAAGAAAACCAAAAACACAAAGCATTGGGCCAGGACCCACTGCTGTGACATTTATATGTGATAAAAACATTAAAAACTGCTCAGATGTTGAAATCTTTCTACGTATACTTTAGGTTCAGCTCTCCAGCCTGGCATTTGGTTAAGCATGATTCAAACATTTGATTTTGTTTAACTGGTTTTAATTATAGTTACTTTTTGTGAACATTTGTTGCAGCATTTAAAAATACATCATTTATTTTCAAACTTTTATTTGATTTAGAGCATCATGTTTGACCAACGTAAATGTTTTAATAATATAAAATAACTGAAGCAGTGAACTAAATATCTGAAATCTTTCCTTTCTTAAAAGTTATAATCCTACTTAAGTTATAGTGCAAACGCTTAAGCAACAAATATACTTGATGCTAATTAATTAATATTTCCCTTTGATGTTGCAACTATGCGGTCACTTCTGTCTTTAAACAAAATAATATTTTCCAGTTACAGAAATCATAAAGTCCAAACTAAAGTGCTACTGTTGCTATATGCATTTTATATAAATCATGGATGATGGTCCTGACATGAAGGAAGAGAAAGTTACAGGTTGCATCCTTTGACTTTGTCTCCGTGCCTTTGGGCGATTTTCAGAAGGACAGATGTTTCTGTTCAATTCTTAAATCAATTTTTTCAAACACAAACACTATTTTAAAGCTTCTAGAGAGTAAAATATTCATGATAATTATAATAACAATAATAAAAACAAAAGCTCTCAGATCCATCAAACCAAGCAGCAGAAAGAACAATAACTGAAGAGAAAACTTTAACCTTGTAGACTTCATTATGTTCCAGCTGCTCTACAGACGCTGTGACCTCGAACTTAAGCAGGTCGTAAAGTATGTGCAGCTCAATAACTTCATAATCAGACCCTGTGGTATTTAGGCAGCAGAACAACTAAGAATAACAACTACAAATAATGTTTTTAGGTTTCTGTTGTACTGCAAGGTTCTGTACAGGAGAACCAAACCAAGAGCAAATATTACGTCTCATTTACACCTGAGCACGAAGAGCCATCAACATTTAGCAAATTGAATCATCTTTGTTTAGATGCAAGAAGAATCATATAGAAATGAAAAAGTAGAAATAGAAATCCAGAGCAAAGATATCCTCTAATTCAGCGTAGCACATGTGCAGCTGCTGCGATTCACGTAAGCATTCGGCTCGTCGCTGTTGCAGATTTTTCTCTCGCTGTTCTGGCTCACAGCGCTGCAAACACAAAAATAAATATCCCCAAAGGTGTGAAAGGGAGCTAATTAGTAAGAGTATTGTTACTCTCCGCAGGAGTAGTCCAGCAGTAGAAATCAGTCCAATAACAAGTGAATGCAGCCCATGAATTTGGACACGACTATTAATCAGTCACAGTAAAGGAGGTAAAGGGCTGTGACGTCATCACGTACGCTGCGTCCTCTGTGGGCTCTGAGTGAACTCAAAGTACAAACTACAAGTACACAAACACGAACGTAGCTCAGAGTGGCGGACACACTCGGCCTCGTTGGTCCAGCTGTGAGTCCGTTACCGTGAACTATGGAGCGGCAGATTTGTGCTGAACTAAGCTGCACACAGCTGATGTTAGCCAGGAAACATTACACACTGACTTTAATGGAGAGACCGGAAATACAAACACACACAGTTTGTTGTGTGAAGAAATCAAACACGAGCTGAACAAACAGTAAAGTTCCTAAAGACAAACTGTTAAAGGAGGAAACAAAGCAAACTTACAGTTTCTTCACACACCAACAACAAGCTCCACTGCACGAAGTTCAGGAAGTGAAAGTAAACTTTGAGCAGGAAGGAAACACCCAAAGAGACGTTGTGTCATGTGACATGTTCAGTATTGTTACACATGTCTAGATTGTCCCTGATATCATAACTGCTCAAACACTGATGATTATATTTGAAGAATTATTCCTGATGGCAGCAAAGTTTGAATGGAGCTCTCTGTCTGTGCTGATTTGTCGCCCTCTGGAGGTCAAAGCACAAACTGCATGATGTCACTGTAACCACCACAGAGACAGGAAGTGTTTTTATGACTGAAACACTGAAATGATGCTAACGGCTGTCGTTAGGCTCACTGACAGCAGTGCTGATGTGTTCATGTCAAACACTGGCTCAGGTCAGGCTCCTTCATCCTTCTCCAGCGTGAGGCCGCCCTCAGACCCACAGGAGCTCTGACCTTTGACCTCCTGACCCTAACCATTTTAGTCTTGTTGCATCTTTAAATGCAAATCCATCCAAACTGTAGCCGAGCAAAAGAAGCTGGAAGTTGTTCTATGAATGATGTTGTTGAAGGAGCTTGGAAAGAAAAGCGTCTGGACTTCTTTAAGTTGCTTGAAGAGGGACATGGACGTCTTAATGCCCACTCACATCCTGGGACATTTGATCACAGGAAATCACATGATAGCGTGGGGCTAGATCTCACAATGGGTTCACCCAAGACCTTGGCTGATTGTGACCCACACCCGTTTTCACGGAGGAGGAGTTTCACATCCTGAACATGTGACAGCCTGGTTTAAAGGGACCAAAAGTAACTGGACACCTGATTCAGTTCAGGTTTATTCATCCGCTCCAAACCACAGCAGCAGTCACCTCCAGGGAACCAGCTGATCCATGTAACTGGGGACAGACCACAGCCCAGAGCACTGGTTCATGATGTGTTTGTGGACTGTAGGTTGTTTGGATAGAGATGAGATGTACTCAGCAGTCTGTCTCTAATGTTTAATGAAATGTTCTGAAGATGATAATAACTTGTGATTTTCTTTTGAATGAATCTTTAATCGTGTTGTAGGGCCTCTGACTCTCATGAAGATTTTCACATCAATGTGCTTTTCACAAAGATATTAACAATGAAAATGACGTGCAGCCCTGAACTACTCATGCGTTAACTCAGCGGTTCCCAACCCCCGGGTCACGGACCGGTCCGTGAGTCGTTTGGTACCGGGCCGTGAGAGTCGAGGCTCGGTGTGAAATTGATGGTTGATAGGTTTGTAGCATAAACCTGTTCGCTGGATCGTTCAATCCAGCTACACAGCAAAGCAAGACACGAGTAGTTCTTTATGTTTCTCGTGCACGGGAGAGAACTGGACCAATGCCGTTCCTTCGCTTGACCACAGTCGCTCTCGTCCGTTCCCTCGTAACACTGTTCTTTTATTGAGGTTACATGAATATACATAGGTTCATTAACATACACGTGAACAAAGGTACCAGTCTGTATGTTATGTAGGTGTGTGTGTGTGTGTGTGTGTGTGTGTGTGTGTGTGTGTGTGTGTGTGGAGTCAGAGTGTGACCCATAAACGACTTCCCTAAACCTGCTGGTCTGGAAGTCCAGCAGTTCATCTAAACAAAAGGCACTTAGACTAAAACAGACATCCTACCACAAAACAATAAGAAGGTAGCACCTCTCCCATGATCCCAGGACGTGGGTGTGAATGCCAGAACACTCTGGAGTCACACAAAGTCTTTAAAGACTACTATCATTACACAATTGGTTCTACACCTCTAAGCATATATGGTTAGATATTCCCCAATAACAATGACAATGATAAAATATAAATCCAACAATGGTTTTCAGGGTTTTTATCGTTAACTTCGTTTCCCTGGGTCTTTTCCCGTGTTGTAGTCGTGTGTCTTATTTTGAAAGAAATGTTTACGCGTTACCATAGCGACCAGAGAGCATTAAGGGTGCAGACAGGTGCATCCAACAACATTTTATTTTCCCTTATTTGATTTATGGACCTAACTGTATGAACTGGACTTTGGCTTTAATGCTGCTCCTCTTCATCATTGCTGTGTTGCATTTCCATCATTCTGCTGCTGGATTCACTGCAGGCTTTAACAAACACTCCTTTGGGTCCAGGCCCAGCCACGTGTTTGTAAGCTGCTGTGCTCCTCACAAATAAAGCCTGAAGCAGCTCAGACTGTTAGAAGCAGCACTGAGCCCTGTTACAGTTATAGTGTTAGAGCAACGGCTGCAGCCTACAGCATTTAAACTAGCTGACAGTAAACACATCACTCAGGGTTCAACACTCAGGAAAGTGTGTGACCTTCCACACTGACAGAAGATGCTAAACATGACTTTAAACTGTTGTTTGTTAAAGCCTCACAGATCTGAGAGCAGGGCTCAGTGGGTACATGAGCCTTTATACATGAAGGCTTTCTGTTTCCAGGAGAGGAAACATGTGATCCAGCTGTGTTTGGTCACATGGATCTGCTCTGCATGGATCACCTGACTAAAACATGTTATTATTGTTCTTACAGTCTTAAATCGGTACATCAGGTGGGTCACATGACACCCGGGGGTGACAGCAGCATCTTTCCTCTTTAGAAAGCTGCTCTCTGTCCCAGGAGCTGTTGTCACAGTAACAGCAGGAACAGGAAGTCACACGCTCTCTGCTCTGTGATTGGCTGCTTCTTATCTCAGCTTCCTGCAGAGGGTGGAGGTCTGCTGATGACGCACAACAACAGAAGTGTGACTTTCACTTCCTGTTTATTGCTGTTGTTCTTAAAGCTCTCAGGCGATGCTGCAGCGCCCCCTGCTGACACAAACTCCTCCCTCTGTCTCAGAGGTCACAGGTCAGCCTGCTGCAGAGGGTCTGCCTGTTCATGGACTTCCTGTTACAGAGACGGGTCTCAGCGTCAACGCTGGTTTCTGATTGGGTCAGCATGTGCAGGCTGCCATGGTGTTGGTGTCACCACTACAGACAGCTCAGGTTCAACTGGTTCTTCTTTGATTTGCTTCTATAGCACCAAGGTTGACACCAGTCTGGTCCAGTTAGCATCTGAATCCATAAACGTGTGAGCTCGTCCCACCAGAGGACGTCAGCATCATGGGGATAATGTCTACAGCAGGAAAACACAGGGACAGTTGGGTTTGCTGCACATCTGGAACACACAGTTAGCTCAGATATGTTCATGTCGCTAACACCAATACAGTGACTGAGTGCTCTATAGCAGCTAATGCTAACAACTGTAACACTGCTGTTTGTCATGGTTTTCAGACCAAATGATAACAAAAAGTTGGGAAAAGTGAAATATTGGAACATGAAATCATAAATTATTACATTTAAACAACAATAATACAGCTAAATTTCCCCTGTTGGCTCATAAGCTGCTCACCTGGATGCTACATCAGTGCAGTCCTCTCTGAACATTAGATAATCAACACACACACACTTATTGTTGAGAGGCTGACTTCACTAAACTCACAGAAACTCTTAAGAAGCTCCTCAAATGATGACTTTGGAGTTTTGTGTTACTGTCAGTGTATAAAAGCTAGAAAAGGAAGAAAAGCAGGAGAAATGATCAAAGTGCTGCTGTGTGCAGGAAGAACTACAACATGTTAGTGAGAAACACAAACAGGGTGTGAAACACACTCCAGAGGAAACGCTGTGTGCAGGCTGTCTGTGACTTCCTGTATCTCTGCCACAGACTGGGACAGACACCAGTGAAACCAGTCACTGTGGTCATGTGCTTGTAGCCAGCAGCCTGTGATGTGAGGCTGCTTGAGTCAGTCGTCTGCTTCCACCATGTAAACCTTGGTGTCTCCTACATGCACAGATGTTTCCTGCAGACTGTGCTGCTCCAGCTGTCACACAGATGTTGAATCAGCAACATCTGTGTCACGTCCTCCCTGGTCCCACAGATAACAGGCTGCATACAAGAGGCTCACCTCTGCTACCTGCTGCTCCACTCCCCATCGCTGTTTTGGCCACGCCTCCCGTTGGTCAGCAGGTAAAGGTGAAGCCTGGGACATGGAAGCCTTTACAGCAGAGCTTCATGGGCCTGACAGCAGCAGGCTGAGGAGAGAAAGGTGACAGAGTTCGCTGTTACAAACAGTTTCTCAGCTTTGATCTAAAAGAGCTTCTTTCCTGTTAAAGCAGCTGAGAGTGAGCACATGTTCTCCCCCCGAGGTTCTCACGACAGAGGAAGAACTCACAGCTGAGGAGGACCAGGATCTCCATCCACTCACAGTCCCTGCAAACAAAACCACCATTTGAACTTTAACATTTGTTGTCAGTTCTTGTGTCACTCAGCACATCTCAGCTGTTCCTCTGAGTTTCTGTTGCTTCTGAAAGTCTTCCTGTGATTGGCTGTTCACAGACACATGACTACATGAATCAGCTCCACATGTTCTCAGCAGCAACATCTGGGCAGCTGTGACAGGTTAAAGACAACATGTTTCTAAGTGCAATTAGAAGAAGAAGCCAGTAAAGACGCGTCTGTGATGCAAAGCAACAGAAGAGAACGTGAGCCACAGTAAGTGATGGAGGATGAACTGGTCCTGTCTCTGTTGGTGGGCTCGTATACTGGCAGGAAGGAAGCTTCTCTGGGATTTCTCCCTCAGCACCAGTGAAGCCTCTGTTTCTGTCACTATTGTCTCTTTGAACTGTGATTATTTTGTGCTTTCACAGCATTTTCCTGTTTCATGGTGTTTTAGAAGCAGCAGTGTGTGTGAGCTCTCAGGGCCACCGTCCATCCTGTATACTTGTTGTTTGTAGTGTCACCAGTGCAGTGATGACCACAGGGTGGCGCTGTGCTGTATCACAGGCAGCCTGAGCTGGGCCTGTTCCATATAACATATATATCAGATGATGATATGAAACATCGTTTGTTTCATGGTGTAAAATATGTTGCATGGTTGTGATGCTCACTGTAGTGTCTGTATTAAAGTTCTCTCTTTCTCTTATATTTAATATAACCACACTACGGACGCTCGTTAGCAACAACGCCGGTAAAACCATCGCGTGGCTCCGCCGTCCGCTTCTTTATTTTCCACGTAAACCTTTCACAATAAAGCTCAAGATCCTATTGAGACTTTTCAAAATAAAACGAATCACATGAAAGAGCATGCAGAGAGTTTAGGGATGAAAAAGCCAAAAAGAGCCGTCAGGGGCTAAAACATGAATGTTACAACAGGCTTTTCCCCGCAGCACGCCGTGTGATAAATACTCACAAATACTCACAAACGTGTCGTTTCATGCGTCGGTCAAACACTCGACGCCCAGCTGGAAACACTTCAGGGAAGTTCATCTGCCCGAGATTCAGAAAATCGCCATAAACGCTCCATATTCACCTTTACATGGAATATAAAGGGAAAAGAAGAAACACAGTGCTGTGTCAGCGTTAGACATATAGATATATCCTTGCTTTTAATACATTTGAAGGTGGGTGGGAGAGGTGCTTCTCCGCGTAGTCTACGGTCTCTTTGGGATGGGTAAAGCTTTTCCTCACATCACCATGGGTCACTAACAGCTTTGCAGGGTATAGCAGTCTGTACCTGACGCCGGTCATCCCACGTAGTCTTCCTCTCATATTTGCAAATGCGGCTCTGCGTTTCCAACAGATGGAGGGAAATCTGGGAGGATGTTTATTTTAAAAACCCTTATACATCAGGTTCTTGTTCTCTGCAGCTTTCAGCAGAATTTCCTCACCAATGTGGTAGTAGTGCAATCTCAAGATGATGGGCCGAGGAAGATGACTTTGTTTGGGACGCTGGCGATTCGCTCTATGTGCTCGATCGATGAGTGGCTTCTCCTCGAGAGATAGCGCCTCCGCCAACAGGTGTGAACCAACTCAGTCATCTTGGGTCCCTCTGTGCCTTCTGGTATTCCTGCAGTTCTTAAATGATTCCTCCTGGAGTGCCTCAAGAGCTCCACATCTCTCATCTAACTTCTTTACCTCCGCAGACAAACGCTCCACAGTGGCCTGGAGAGTGGCGATGGTGTCAGAGTGGTTCGAGGCACAGTCCTGCAGTTCAGTCAAAGTGTTATCATGCCTGGCCACGTCGCTTTTTATGTCCGAAACTGAGGGCTGGATGCTCTGGTTCAAGGATGATATCTCGCCTCCTATGGTGGTAGAAATCTCTAATATGCAAGTGTCCAGTGCTAGTTAGTTAGTTCTAGTTCTAGTGGTTAGTGGGGCTTTATTTGATGATTCTAGTGTGTGTTACATTGTTGTCATATTGTTGAGTCGCAGAGCTGTACAGTGTTACAGTTTCTGTAGAGTCTGGTATAAGGAACTCAGATCCCTCTGTGAATAATGTTCACTGAAACTGATCTGTAGTTAATGAACTAGTCAGGATTTACACTAGAGAACGTTTCTGCCATTACATGGCCTGTATTTGTAGAGCGCTTTACTCGTCCCTGAGGACCCCAAAGTGCTTTTTTGCCCAAGGACACAACGACCGAGACTGTCCAAGCCGGGGCTCGAACCGGCAACCTTCCGATTATAAGACGAGCTGCCAACTCTTGAGCCACGATCAGCCCACATATGGTTGTCTTTTGTTGCAGACACCAAGTGTTGAGATCCTGTCTCAACCTCCTACATTCTTCCAGCAGGTTACACATTATTTTTTGTATTTGGAATCAAATATATGTGTCAGTTGGGCCTAGTGCAGGGGTCAGCAACCTTTAACACCCAAAGAGCCTTTTGGACCCGGTTTCCACGCAAAGGGTCAGGGTTCGGGAAAACACTGGGAGCCGCAAATACTTTGTGACATCTAAAATGAAGATAACACTGTGTATATTGTTTTTACCTTTATGCTTTGTGTGAACAACTACAGTGTGTTGCTTATGAAATCCATGAAGTGCTACAGAGAAAATTACATTTGATTTATGTAATGAACACATTTTGAGCTCTTAAAGAAATATAACAAAGGAAAGCTGAACTACAATGATCCATGTAGCAAACACAAACTGTTATATCTCCTTTGGGCTTTTGGAGCCTTGACCTGACTTTTAAAAAAAGCGCGTTCATGCAAACATCGTCGGGTCTGCCGTGATATGTTTACAACGGGACTTCTGCTCCTGAACCTCTGCGCACAGCGTCTGCAGGTAAGGTAACTTTATTTATACCCAAAGGCAAGGTAAATTTGCTTTACAGAAAAATGACAGCATTTGACATCCCTTTAAAAACACACATACCTAGTAAATATATAAAGCTCACTGTGACACATACTTTAATATTTCGAATCAAAAACAGTTCTTATTTAATTCAGTGACAGCAACGGGGACAAAGCTGTTTTTATAACGCTTTGTCCTGCATCTCGGAAATAGAAACCTCCGTCCTGAGGGAAGAAGCTGAAATTCACCCCTTAGAGGATGGGAAGCATTTTTAAGGATTGATAAAGCCATCCTCTGTACCTGCTCAGAGTACAGGGAGGCTAAACAAGACTGTGGCTCACCTATCAGACGACTGGACCATCTCACTATCTGATTCAGAGAGTTTTTCTCTGTGACAGAGGTCTGACCGAACCATGCCACCAAACAAAAGGATAAAACAGACTCAATAAAAGAACGATAAAACAAAGTTTAAATTTTTTGGTCAATGTGGAAATGAACAAGTTTCCTAAGGCAATAAAGGTGCTGGTGACACTTTTTACAAACTGATTTGCAATTTTGATCAAAGTTCAGTTTTTCATTGATTATGGTCCCAAGATATTTATATGATTGTACTTGCTCTATTTTCTGACCTTTAATTAAAGTGACTCCGTGCCCATTTTGTTGTTTCCTAAAATCAACAACCATGTCTTTTGTTTTAGATATGTTCAGCTGGAGATAAGACTCCTCCCACCACTGAACAAAGTCATCAATGACTGGGCCGTGGTTAGTTTCACCCTCTTTCAGTAAGCTGACAATAACAGAGTCATCTGCATATTTAATAATGACCCTGTTTTCATGTCTGCCCTGACACATGTTTGTATAGAGAGTGAATAATAAGGGCGATAGGACGCAGCCTTGAGGAGAACCTGTGGAGGAGAACACTGGGTCAGACAGAACCCCATTTATTCTCACTCTTTGTGACCTGTCAGTTAGAAAATCTAAAATCCAGCCCACCAGGTTTTTCCTGATTTCAAACTGTTCTAAAAGTCTTTTAATTAAAATATGGGGCTGTGTTGTATTAAAAGCCGAAGAAAAATCAATGAAAAGAAGTCTTGCAAAAGTCCCTTTACTCTCTACATGTTTAAGAATCAGATTTAGTAAAGTCAAAAGTGCGTCCTCCACTCCTCTGTTGGGCCTGTATGCAAACTGCATTGGATCCAGCTGACCTTCAGTCTCTTCATAATCACATTTCTGAGGATTTTTTCAAAGACTTTCATGACAACTGAAGTGAGACAACAGGCCTGAAGTCGTTTAGATTTAGGGACAGGAACCACGACTGCTTCTTTGCAAAGAGAGGGCACATGTTGTGTTTGCAAGGATTTGTTAAAAATAACCTGAAATATAGGCCTGAGTTCATCAGCACAAGATTTAATTAGGCGGCCACTAATATTATCAGGACCTGGCTCTTGTTCACATTGACTGTATGAAAGGCCTTTTTAACATCGCTGAGTTCAATGATAAAGTGCTGAGTATCTCTCAGTTTCTGTTTCAGTTCCCAAATATCCTCGCTGAAATCAGAAGAACTAAAACGAGCATAAAACATGTTTAAAGCATTTGAAAATCTCTGTCTGAATTAAAACATCTAAAATGACCTGACTGCTGCTCTGGGGATTTTGAAACCCTGCTATGGTTTTCATACAAGTCCAGGCAGACCCAAAAGTTTTTGCAGCAAATTTGCTTTCAAGAAGGTTGTTAAGTCTAATTGTTGAATGTTGCCATTGTGTTTCTTAAATTTGTATAGTCTTAGTTTAAGCAGTAGGATCAAAGCCATTCCTTTGATCCTGACCACCTCTCCAGCCACTCTGTGCTGGGGGAGGTTTTATTGTAGATACATCCTATCTGAAAGATCTGTTTCTTTTGATGTAAGCTTCCTGGGTTTATGACCCTTTGGTCAGCAGGAGGTCTGACTGACACACACACACACACACACACACACACACACACACACACACACACACACACACACACACACACACACACACACACACACACACCCAGTGTATACATTTACATACAGTCCTTGTCTTTGTAACCAAAGGGGGGTTGCAGGGGGAGGTGTTTTGTAAACTATTGTTTAAAAGTATTTAATAATCCTAGAGTGAGTATAACGACTGCTCATCTCCCTCCTGTTTGAGACATGGTATAGCCAATGGCTCAAAATAGCAGCAGTCTTATACAAATTATTAGGTAGTACTGGTTTATCACACAGATAAAAAATCATCCTGCAAGCTTGCTCCCTCTGTAAGTCACAACTGTTTTCCTGCTGTAGGTGAGTGGGCCTGCATGTCTGCTGATGTTGTACTGATAAAAGGTTAACACCATGTTTAACTACAGCTGCTTCTCTTGTGATCTTATCTGCAAAAACTTTCCCTAATGCAACTGAATCTCTCCCTCACATGTGTGCTGCACATTTACAAACGGCAATTCTACTGGTTAATAACGCTGCCTCCAGCAGAATTTGCAAGAGTTTGGTGTGTTCTGCAGGTTTCCCTGTAGAGGTTGTCACACCTCGTCTCACTCACTGCACTACAAAGAAATGTACAGTAGCAAATGTATACTGCCTATCAGTGTATATTGTCTCTCTACAGCTTTACACGCTTCCGTTAAAGCTAGCATCTCTGCTGCTCAAGCAAATATGAAACATGCTAGTTGTCCTACATAGATAACTCTCTCTCACTGTCTGCTACAGTAAAACCTGTTCTAGTCTGTCCCTCTGCTGTTGTAAAACTCAAACCATCAACAAACCAAACCTTTCCCTCAACAAGTGGCACATCTATTAAGTCATCCCTCGGCTTACACGTCTTCTCCTCGCGCTCTCTACACTCATGAGAAGTGCCCTTCCTCCGTTGGCAAAAAGGGTTTGGCAGATTCAGAATTGTGCACCACTTTATGGTAATATGTGTGGTTGTGAGAGTAACAGTAACATTAAAGACAAGTGTCTTGTAGATGATAGAAATGTAAGTTTAGTCTGCGATAGTAAACATCTACCTCTTCTGGAACTAACAATGTCAAAAGGTGAAATAAACTATTTCCTGAAACATTGTACAGCTTAAACTGCTGCACATACTGATCTCACGCATGGAGGTAAAGCACGAGCAACTAGAGCTAATCTTTTAGGATAGTAAGTTACTGGCTTCACTTGTGGAAAAAGTGCCGTTAGTTATTTTACAGTCACCTGGCATTTGTGCTGTTCACAGAACCACAAGTCCATCGCTGGACCTCCTCTGCGCTGTCACTTTTTGGAGCTTGGCACGCTCCCTCAGGTTCCATCTTGTGGACAATCCTCTCAGCCACTCCTTCTCGTCATGGCACCTCACGACATCTACAAATTGAAAAAATGACACTCCTCTCGCCACACGGCTTTCGCCAGGTGTCAACTCCCCAATGAGACATGTACAAGAATGTTGCACAGTCCCCCTAAAACAATCTCCAGGGTTTGTCCCTTGGAGCAGCTTCACTCGCTGTAACCCTGTGTAAAAACATTAGTCAGCACTTAAATGTTCAGCTTGTTTAGCTCCCAGCTCCTGTATCACAGAAGACAAAGTCTTAAAATTAAAACAACTTCACATCTGCAACCAACTGTAGATCATAAGAGTAATAAAGTATTTAGCATCACAGAGACAAGTATCATTGCAGGTTTATTCTAAACTCATTAAACTCCTACTTTTTCCCATAATTTGTTCCAAATTATTTAACATCTCAACGTCATTCCACATTGTAATCAGTGACTTCCCTTAAGTTTGTCACTCACCATGAGCCCAACAGTGTGGTCAGATAATGAGCTCCATGTAACTATTCTGTAACCACTGCACATCTGTTCAATCGTCACTTGTCTGTCTGTGCTGAATCCTTTACAAATCACATGATCAACCATCTGCTGTAAAAAGAAATGTAAATGTTAGCGCTGCGCAGGTGTATACACTTTCTCACAGTAATGTCTGTGAGCACACAAGTTAGTGAATGACACACACACATGGTAAATTCACAGACAGAGAATTTAAACTAAAAAGGTTAAATTTTCAGAGTTCACATAGTCATGTGACCCACAGGAGGAATCCTGTGGTCTCCTTCTCCTGCAACAGAGACACACACAGAGATACATCCACACCTTTGTCAGGTGGGGGTTGACTTCACACAATGGTGTTAAGTCAGTCAGTCAGTTCCCCATTTATTTTAAAATTCTTACTCATTCACTCAGTGATTCCTTCTTTTGCTAATTGTGGAAATTATCGTCGCATTCGTTTCCACGCTCAGCAAAACAACGTCATTTCAAAAAGAAAAATAATTTAGACTGGATTTCCTCGTTGAATCCTTTTGGACAGGAACTTGTTTCCTAATTGTCCCAAATAAGAGCCCATTTTAATTTTGGAGAAGCTCACTTTGCAACAGTTTTCTCGCCGACGCTTCGGTTCTAATCGTGCAGATCTGCTCAAACAGAGATCATCAAACAAAACTTTCAGTGCACCATGAAAGTAACAAAATAAAAGAAAGAAAATAAAGGAAATCAAAGGAAAGAAAGGCCTTGTTTAAGTCATGACACGTGTTCTTCATGCCAGGGGGATAAATCGTAACAACCCAATTGGCAGGTTCAACTTAGTAACAAAAGACAAATCAACAGCCAGTTTAATCTCAAACATTCATCCAATCAGCCATACACACAACATACAGCATAACCCTGTTGTCTTAGCACATAATAAGTTTTAGTTCTCATGTAACTAAATGTGTGCCATGGTAAAACTTCTTCACACACCAGAAACTCACAATCAGCTCACTCAACTCACTCATTTAAGACCTCTCATCAGCATTCTGTTTCCTCCTCTATGATGCAACCATCTGTCCTCCTATAATATTCAGTCCACTAGTCTATGTATCACTTTCATCTTACTAGTGACTTGGACAAGATGACAAACAGAATCTCATGCTTAAGATGCTGTCTGGTCTCATTAGTATCATTGTATGTGTATATGCATGTGGGGTTAGTATAGTTAATGCATTTTCAGTATGTTTTTGTGTTCTTCTCTCATCACACTTCCATTATTCTCATCACTGCTTAAAACAACACACATCTCTCTCTGTTTTTTTTCTTTAACTGTACTTTTCTCCAAAACAGAAAATAGCATTACAGCTGTTTCAGACTGAGAAACACCAAACACTCTTCATGCTATCATTCATCCACACAACTATTTTATTTCTTTTTGTCCACTGGGCAGGTGACCTGCAGAATCACGTCTGCCCCAGCTGGATACCTTTCACACACACCATGACGTCAGACACTCTCACACTCGCCGAATTGATCAGGAGAAAAACTTTCTTCATCTTCACACTCTGTTACAGAAACACCATGTTTTTTTTGGTTTTTTTTGTGTTGTGTCAGGGATGGATATGTAGTTGTAACGTTTGTGTTCACTTTCTTTCCTTTCTGTCTCCTCTCTTGCCTAGTCTGTAATGGACTCAATGCTGCTCCTAATATGCCTTTAATCTCTCCTCCACCTCTGCCTCTGCTCTCTCACACTCTTCTCTGGCTCTTCTTTCTGCTAACATTCTTGCTCTTTCTAATGCTTTTCTACGGTGTTGTTCTAAAGTAGTTGCAGTGGATTGAGCTGTAGTTTCATCCTCAGGTTTCACAAGAACTTCTTGCAATATTGCTCTTTTAACATTCTGTGCTTCTCTCCTCTTCTGAGTCTGCTCCAGCCACAACTTAGCAACTGCTAACTGCAATTCCTTCCTCTGCTTCGCTTTACCTGTTTTACCTGCTACACTTACAGCTATTCTTTCTACCAGCATTTTACACTTAACTTCCACTAATGTCCCTTCAAATCCATATTTCTCACACCAACAACCTACATACTGCGTGCTGCCTGGTAAAACTTTCTGCATAAATTTTACATCTCCTTCTAAGGCAGACTTACACATTTTATTCTCCATTACAAGACAACAATCAGCCACACTCACGCAGACCACGTCTGGCCCGCACACACACACAACATAGGCCTATCACTTGCGTCTGCACGCACAGCTAGCGCTCTCTGTTGAAAACTCTCTACGCCCCAAACGGCGGAGAAGCCTGCGTCTCTGTCACGCGGCTAGCGCGCTCCCAGACTCACGTTTAACGCACAGCCCGTAGCCGAATCAAGCCTCGACACGGTGCTTCTGAAGCAGCGCGTTGATCTTTCTGACACACGCACCGGAGCGTCAGCTTCAAGCGGACCATCACTACGTCTCACATCTAAAGGTGTCAAGGTAACTTTGAACTGAGTTCAGTCAATCTGGAGTTTTTCCAAGTTTTCTGTTGCTCTCTGTGAGAGAAGAGCGTTAAAGGCGGGGCTCTCCAGAGTCCAGCAAAACAGGAAACCACAGCTGGGTGTGTGTAAGTGTGCAAACCAATAGAATGCATCGTGGTGGGGGGGGCATCATGGGCAAGAAAAAAATAAAATAATCGGTCGTACCCATGCTTCCCCGACGTCATGCCAGCGCATATTGGGAAATTCGTAGGCACCGATCGGTTTTCTATCAGCCATTTGCTGGGAGTAAGGGCGCCCTCCGTTTGCGAGGTGCGCCTGCTGCTGGCGGCACAGGGAGGAGAGGGCGGGGCGGCGGGGAGTCTCTGGCTGGCTGGAGCGGCATCTAATAACCAACTCGCAAAATAAAAACAACACAACAAACAGATATTATGATACAGACTTATAATCTGCACCCATGTTTTTTCTAAATTCTATAAAGTGAGCGCGAGAGCCCTCGGTGCGCCTGCGCGCTGCTGAAGTCAAAGTAAACTTTATTGTCATCTCCGCTACAGACAGTCCAGCATATAGAGAGACGAGACGACGAGGCTGCAGTTACAGCGGTGCAAGTAAACAAACAATATATATAAGAAAATAAATCTACACTTTAGGACTCGGGGTAAAGGATCAATAACAATTTAAATTTATAATTTACAGTTTGATGATTTAAAGTCTCACACAACCCGTCAAAAGGGGCGGGGCCGGCTGCTTCCAAGTAGAGCACATTTCATTTATAATGATGTAAATCCAAGCCCATCATGGATTCACGATCTGAATCCTGGGTTGTGTGAAATCCCAGAAATCAACCTTAGACAAAGTGAATCTGTGAACTAAGGTGTAGGTCTGTTAGGTTAATTGTGCTGATCCTCGGGTTGGGGGATTTGTGTTTGTACTGGAGCGCAAAATTCAAACCAATGGAAGATGGACAACAAAAGTTCAAAGCCATCAGGTGCTCAGTTTATGTATTTATTTTTGGCCTACATCAGTAAGAAATGCCAAATTATATACACAAAGTTACAGGAATCGCCACTCCTGTTATTCATGATGATTTCAGTAACATCACATAATAACATGTAACGTTATTATGTGATGTGCGTACTGTTAATGCTGATGCTGTGGTGAAATTCTCTGCTTCTTTTGTGTATTCTGCATCTATTACGTCAGATTGTCTTACCCCTCATATGGTTGAGAATTTTGCCAATACCCTGTTAACTACATGTTCCTCCATCCTCGACACTGTGGCACCTATTAAAATGAAGCGCCCCAGAACTTACTCACAATGTTGGTTAAGTGACTCTGTTCGCGCTCTACGACGTGCGTGTCGGCGGGATGAGAGAAGGTGGAGGAAAGATAAACTCCAGGCATCTTACGACATCCTACGTACTAGTCGCTTGAAGTTTCAAACTGCTGCCAAAATGGCTAAAGCAGCTTTTCTTTCAAAAATTATCTCTACCAATGGTAACAATCCTCGAATTTTATTTAAAATTTTTAACTCTGTGGTCAACCCCTGCCCCACTATGCCGCTGCCGTGCTCCACTGTTCTTTGCGAACAATTTTTAAATTATTTTTTAGATAAAGTCTCATCTCTTAAATCTGCTCTTCCTTTAATGACAGGCCCTGCGTTTACCCCTGACTGTTCCTCTTCCTTCTATCAGTTTGAACCCGTTTCACTCCCTACTCTTAAGCGTCTGGTTGAACAACTGAACAATACTAATCTCGTATATGATGTTCTTCCATCTCGTATAGTTAAGGACTGTTTTAGTGCAATTGGACCTAGTATATTGTCCCTTTTGAACTCTTCTTTGCTCTCTGGTTGCGTACCATCAGCCTTTAAACATGCTATAATTCAGCCTGTTCTTAAAAAAAGGAACCTCGATTATAATGATTATGCGAACTATAGGCCGATTTCCAAGCTTCCGTTCTTGGCCAAAATTCTTGAGAAGATAGTGTTGCTTCAACTCCAGGCCTACCTGGATGAGAATAGCATTAATGATAAATTCCAATCGGCCTTCAAACCACATCATAGCACTGAGTCAGCGCTGCTCCGAGTTCTCAATGACCTTCTACTAATGGCTGACAATGGACGCTCCTCGGTCCTAGTGCTATTGGATTTATCGTCGGCTTTCGATATGGTTGATCATAAAATCCTATTGGCGAGACTTGAGCACACTGTAGGCATCAAGGGTGTTGCCTTGGATTGGTTTAAATCATACTTGTCCAATCGGCTCTCCTCGGTTCACTTGGCCACTTCCTCTTCCTTCGCTGTACCTGTCTGTTGTGGTGTCCCTCAGGGATCTGTGTTAGGCCCTACTCTGTTCTCATTGTACATGCTTCCATTAAGCGCTATCTTTGAGAAATATCACATCGCTTTTCATTATTATGCTGATGACATTCAGATCTACTTTGAGTTAAATGATGACCTAGCTTTGTCCTTGAATAGTTTTCGAGAGTGCATGTGTGAGGTCAGGCAATGGCTCCTGGCAAATACTCTTATCCTTAATGATAAGAAAACTGAAATTGTGGTCTTTGGCAGTGACGTCCTTCGTGCCAAACTTCGTGATGCTTTTGGTTTTCTCACTAGCTCCTTTTCCGACACTGTTAGGAATCTGGGCGTGTTACTTGACAGCTCATTTAAACTTGATAGACAAGTGTCTGCTGTTGTTAGATCGAGTTTATACCAACTCCGCCTTATTTCTAAGGCCAGGCAGTACATCCCGCATAAAGACCTGGAAAAACTCATCCATGCCTTTGTAACTTCGAGGCTGGATTACTGCAATTCACTCTATTTTGGACTCCACTCTCCCTCCTCCATAGTTTACAGACAGTCCAAAATGCTGCTGCAGGCATTCTAACCAAAACTAAGAAGTTTGCCCACATTACTCCCGTCCTAGCTGATTTGCACTGGTTGCCTGTGAAATATCGTATCCAATTTAAAATTCTGCTGTTTACTTTTAAAATCACTAATAACACAGCACCGAGCTATCTTAAGGAACTCTTAAGCTTATATGTTCCTGCTAGGGCTTTAAGATCATCCTCACAGTTACTGTTGGTGCGGCCTAGATCTCGGCTGAAGTCTAGAGGTGATCGAGCGTTTGCCCTGGCCGCACCAGAGTTGTGGAACAACCTTCCCATTGGCATTCGGGCGTCTGACTCTATTCAATCTTTTAAATCACAGCTTAAAACGTATTTGTTTAATCTTGCGTTTTCTACCGGTTAAATGCTGGCCTTGTCTGCAGTGATTTATTTTACTAATTTTCCGATCTTGCTTTTTATTTGCGCTGTGTATGTCTTATCCCCATTGTGTGTTGATGGCACAGTTATATTGTGCTATAGCTATGTGCTATAGTTATATTTTTTCTATTGGTGGCTTTTTCCTGTGAACATAATTCTACACTTTTATTTTTATGACTCTGATTATACTTGTGTTAATTTGTTCTATGTTAAGCACTTTGGCATGCCGTTGGTTTTTAAATGTGCTCTATAAATAAAGATTGTTGTTGTTGTTGTTGTCCTGTAAGCACAGTCTGCCTGTGTCTTTTCTCTGCAAATGAACATTTTCAGCCAATATAGGTAATACATCAACATGGCTGCCGTGGCTAAGTTAGGAATATTTATAATGTCATTTCCAAAACTTTCATATGATCTGCAATTTGTAGCAGATCTACTGACTGTCACAGAGCAGCTGGAGCAGTCTCAAATGGAGGTCAGTCCACTGCTGCCCCCTGTGGCCAAGTGCCATAGCTACTGCTGGATGAACTCGTGACACATGTGCACCTGTTTCTATGAACACATTGAGTCTGAGTGGCTGCACTTACACTGGTGTATTCAAACATATTGAAAGATGCCAGCAATGTGGATTGTCAAGACTCAAACCAATCCACATTGCTGGCGTTGCATCTTTCAATGCCAGCAATGGCAGGTATCAGTGCTCAAACCTTTTGTGTTTGTTTCCAACAAGTTGCCCACCTCGGGAAACAAAAATGTGTTCTTTCACTTGTCAGATGAACATATGAGACACTTTGACTCTTCAGTGCAGTGTGGAGCCTAACAAAGATCTGTTTTGTGTCCCAGCTGATCAGCAGGAGGAGGAGAGTCTGACGGAGCAGCAGAGGAACATTTTCAGCTACTTGGACTCAGCTCAGCCACTACAGAGGAAACAATGAGCTCAACACAGAAGGTGACAGACAGAGCAGGACCATATGACCAAAGATATTTATCACCATATACATTTGAACATTTGCCATAACGATGTAGCTGACGATAGAATTGACAGCAGACAAAATACTTTACAGCTGCACAACTTTATTAAAAAGCCATCAATGTATTTTCACTGAAACAAGCAGCTGTTGTTTATGTGCATTAAAGTTATATAAAAATGTAACAGTGCAAATGCAAATTCCTCGCTGACAGTTTAACCAAAAGGCGTTTCCAGTGGAAACTGGCCGACACATCCTGAGCATAACCATGTATAATATCCACTAAACTTCAGAAGAGGTTATACAGTCGAGGCCAAAAGGTTTGAGAATTGCATAAATATTGGAACCTGGAGAAGTTGCTGCTTAAGTTTTTATAATACAGATTTGTACTTTATTTCAGATTGAACCTTTAAAGGGGCATTTCTGGACTTTTAAAGACCAGTAATGTACTTTCTGAGAGTGTATCATGTAACACTATAGATCAACTTAGCTCAGAATATATAAAGCATATAAACAGTTACAGCAATATGATGCAACAAACACAGCAGCTACTGATCCAAAATACTCAAAGCTTCATAGAACTGAAACCAACATTTATTTTTAGCTCCATCCTGCTGCTGATACAGACTTTAGGTTTCTGAACATTAAACTTGTTGCTGCCTTTCATAGTGTGTAACTTGAAGGCCCTGAGTACTTTCTCCCACACTGGAAACACTGGGATGATCACATTATTTGAACATTACCTAATAAGACTGATTCAGCACAGACAGTTATGTTAAACTTTCCTAGCAGTCCTTCACAAACAGGGAACAGTCTGTCTATTCTCTCCATCTGTCAGCTGCTGCTGGCTCTTCCTCCTCCTCTTCCTCACACACTGCTGAGTTTGTCCTGGTGGATCATCAGGGCTGCAAAGCCTCACAGATGATGTGCAGCAGTGGCTCCCTCAGTCTGTCCTCACTCTGGACACTTGCAGTCGTCACACATGGAAATCAAATGTGTGATAAGCTGCAGGATTCAAACACAAGTGTAACTTATAAACACATGTTCATACTTTTATTCCACAATCAGAGAGAAAGAAACAGAGAGAGAGTGCAGGACAGACAGACAGGTGACAGTCTCAGGTGTACACACTGCTACACAACAGCAGCAGAGAAGCAGGATTTAGTGTTTGTGTTATTACGAGT
Organism: Astatotilapia calliptera; assembly: GCF_964374335.1. NCBI lineage: Eukaryota > Metazoa > Chordata > Actinopteri > Cichliformes > Cichlidae > Astatotilapia > Astatotilapia calliptera. The sequence goes on along the minus strand of NC_137424.1, from coordinate 5,963,798 downwards.
GTAAACAAGAAGAGTTCCAGATGGTGCAGTGGACACATGTGTGACTGCTGTGATTAAAGCATCTTTCTTTCAGCTTAACGAGTGAACCGTCAGCTCGTTCAAACACACGTTAAAGTACGTTTGGCTCGACACCACCGAACAGAGGCAGCAATATAACACAGCTAACATTAACAGTGCAGTGGATCCTGCTTGTGCCGTGATGTTCAGGATTGCAAACCGAGCAGCATCACTGACTTTCAGCTTGTTGTGTTTGTGGATATATGACTGACTTTAATTATCCACAAAATCATCACATTCTCTGTCAGATGAAGGTCGACTATTGAACGGCGTATATTTTAAAGGCTTTAAAACCAAGTTAACGCTGAAAGTACAAACATCACTAATGTCACATAACTGTGCCGACAAGGCATAGCTATGGCTATGAAATGCTCTTTGTGTATCACTTCTTCATTATGAAAGATGTCATTAATGCACTAGTAATGTCTCATCTGGAGTATTGTTCAATCATTTGGTCAGCAGCTAATAAGACAGATCTTAACAGACTTCAGTTAGTCCAGAATAAGGCGTCCAGATTAGTGTGAAGATGTTCATACTATACTAATATTGATAAAATGCATAATAACCTTTCTTGGCTTCCTGTACAGGCTAAAATATTCTATGGCTTACTTGTAGTTCTAAAGAAAGCAATTCTGTTAAACACACCACATTTATTCTGCTCAGCTGCAGTATCCAGATGAAATACATCATCATATTACACAGTTTTCAACAAGCTGCAATTTAGTAAATGCTCGAGTTAAAAGTAACGTTTTGTAAAACTGTTACATTTAGAGCAACTTTTAAGTGGAATAAGTTGCCTTAAAAAATTAGAGAATTATTCAAAACTTCAATGAACACTTAAAAGCCGATTTACAGAGCTTTTAGTTGTTGTAAATATTGTAAGACATGATTTGTTTTTGAAATTTGTGTAATGTGCCTCAATGTTATTGACATTATTATTATTATTATTGATTGCTTATATTTGAACAATTGTGAAACCTCACTGTGGATGTAAGAGTGAAATTATGTGGATATCTTGAATCCACTTTATTGTGTAATGTTTTATGTGAGTATTTGACGGAAGACGAGCAACATCTGTTGTGGAAGCTAACGGGGTTCCTTTAGAATAAACAAACATAGGATTTATTATCACTGAATAATTCTGTATAAATCTATACAAATTATAGAAATATGTAATAGGAAACAACAAAATAATCTAATTTATAAAAGTGTGTGTGTGTGTGTGTGTGTGTGTGTGTGTGTGTGTGTGTGTGTGTGTGTGTGTGTGTGTGTGTGTGTGTGATTTTAGTGTTTGAACAGTCATGAATTATCTTTAACAGCAGGTTGGATGTAATGTGTTAGAACTACCAGCAGGTGGGGATAAGAGACCTTTAAGGTGTTTGGTGCCACGCTCCACCTTCAGGTTTAAAACTAGTGTTAATAGAGTTTGAAGGTTGAGTTTGTTCCACGACTGCATTTCACTCACTGCCTCTGTTTGTATCTCTGTCACTGCAGGACCAACATGGAGCCAGAAGTCAGCGCTCTCAGGAGGCCGACAAACCTCACAGAAGAAAGGGAGAGAAAAAACACACCTGTGACGAGTGTGGGAAGGGTTTTACTGTGAGGGCTAAACTAAAACGGCATCAGGTCATCCACACTGGAGAGAGACCGTTCAGCTGTGACTTGTGTGGAAAGTCTTTTTCCTTGAAGGGTTACCTAAAAAAACACCAACTCATCCACAGTGGAGTTAAAGCGTACAGCTGTGATCAGTGTGGCAGAGCTTTTACTCAAAGTAGCAACTTACAGAAGCATCTAGTTACCCACTCTGGAATTAAGGCATACAGCTGTGACATCTGTGGAAAAACTTTCAGCCAGAGAGGTAACCGAAATACACACCTACGCATTCACACCAGACATGATGTGTACTGCTGTGAACAGTGTGGCAAAGAGTTTACAACAGACGCACAGTTACAACGACACATGTTTACCCACACTGAGGAGAGACCTTATCGATGTGACCTGTGTGAGAAGACTTTTAAATCTCCACGTTACCTGAGACGACACCAACAGATCCACACCAGAAAGAGACTCTACAAGTGCAGTTACTGTGAGGTATGTATTTATATTGTTATCTTGTCATTTTAGCCTGACTGTTTGGAACAACTCTGCTCATTAAACTGTGTTAGCATGTTAGCAATTCTACTGCATGGAAAAGCAGCTCTGAGTGATTATTCAGATTTTCCTTTCAGTTATGATTTTAGTATTACTGTAGTATTATGGTGGTAGTATTGTAGTTATTGCAGCCCAGTAAACTGAGTGTGTTAACTGAAACAGTCAAATGTAGTTGGACGTCTGCAGAGATGCTCTTTATTTCAGGCGGCGTTCAGGATACAAATGTTGAAGGACTGACTTACACTGTCTTTGTGTCTTTGTTTAGAAGCAGAGCGACACAGATGGATCCAGTTCTCAACCCTGTCATCACTGTGGTGGTGGGAAAGACTTTCATTGTGACCTCTGTGGAAAAACTTTCAGTCAGCAAAAGGCCCTAAAAGTACATCAACGTAGACACACTGGAGACAAACTGAAATACTGCAAAGAATGTGGGAGAAGCTTCACCACATCACATCGCTTAAAACGACATGAACTGATTCACAGTGGGGTTAAAAAGCACCTCTGTGATCAGTGTGGGTCATCCTTCACCACTGCAAGTCAGCTTAAATCACACAAACGAGTCCACACAGGAGAGAAACCACACAAGTGCAGACACTGTGAGAGAAGCTTCTCACATTCAGGTAATCGTAACATTCATGAACATGCACACATGGAAGGAAACTACAGCTGTGACCAGTGTGACAAGAGCTTCAGGAATCTCAGTTCATACTCTGCACACAAACGATCCCACGTTACTAATAAACTGTTTCACTGTTACCAATGTGCCCAAACATTCACCTCATTGTCTGCTCTGTGCAAACATCAGCGCGATCACTCAGGGCTGAAATCACTCCCATCACTGGATCACAGTGAATCTGAAGACACAGAAAGATCCTCTGGTTTCTGTGTCAGACTCAAAAAGCTTGAGATCAGGCTCCACAGAGTTCAGATAGAATCATTTAAACTTGTGTTGAACTGAACTGGTTGCTGGGCTGAACTTCTACATAATACAGATCTACATGGGATCTTCTTTTCTGTTTTTTACTGAGTCAGTTTTGTCCTTTTTTCTCTGTCCTGGTTTTGCTCGTCTGTAAATGATTGAAACTCAGTCAAATAGTTCATTGTTCTCCAGCAAAACGTTTTGGAAACTCATGTTTAACCTTTAAAACTCTGACATGTTTTAGCACACAAGGCTTCATCGGGGAGTTCACTCATGATTGGACCATGAGAACAAAGGTTTTTAGTTCTTTCAAAGAGAGTCTTGGAGATGTTTGATGTTTCTGTTTTTCTGAAACCACCTGAAAGAAAAACTATTTTTCTTGCTTTATGTAGTGTGGAAGTTTTTAATGTTTCTTCATCTGTGATGTTCTTGAATGTGTTCACGTGAAGATGGTACAAATAAACTGTCCTTTCAGCTTTAGCTCCTAATTTATTCATTATTTATGGATGTAGCACAGCAGCCGTCTCTTGATTAACACATGGAGGGCTCGGGATCTGATGGTGTCGTCTCCCTAATTTGCCCACTCAGTAAATCTCACTCATGGCCAAGAAATTGAAATAAACCTTGTTTCCCTGCTGGATAGTGATCCACTGTAACTCTGCTCCTCCTTCCTGTTTAGGATTTCTGTGGCTGAAGTAAAATTCCCTCCATCCATCACTTATCCCAGCTAACCCAAAGTGAAATAAAGTTTTGCTCGTCTTAAAAAAGCATTACAATAATGGGCATTACCAATGCAAACTGAATGATACAGAAGATGAAAGAAGAGACTTTGATCAGTTAATAAAGCTCATGATCTGGATTCATTGTGGCTGCTACACAGATACTTCTGGGTCACTTCTCTCAGTTAGGAACCTTTCTCACCAAACTGACTGTTGGACCACACCCCTGGTTTCATGAGAAATTGTTTCAGCCATGATTTCTCTTCCTGTATTTCAGAGTAAAGACTGAAGTGACAAATGGAAGCATGTTTAAAAAACACAATGTGAGAGAGACGTTGAGGTCCTTAGAAGTTACCCTGGGTTTTTCTGTCACCCTGCTAGATGTTACACACCTTGTTATTGGACTGATTTCTACTGCTGGACTACTCCTGCGGAGAGTAACAATACTCTTACTAATTAGCTTTCTGTATAATATTGGTGACGCTGAGCACGTTTCCAAGGCTACCGTCTGTCGGGCAGTCAGGAATGTTACAGTTGCACTGAAACGTCTCCTGTACTCGTTTGTGGTGTTCCCCGGTCATAGACCCACAAGATTTATCAAAGAGGGATGCCACAAAATTGCAGGTATCAGGTTGACCAAAACTTAATTTATGATGTGGTGATACTTGAACTACTACTTAAATTTTACATTTATTTTCAGGGTTCCCAGGTGTGATTGGCTGTACAGATGGCACTCACATTCCAATCATTGCTCCTTCAGTAAATGAAGGAGACTATGTGAACAGGACGTCTTTCCACAGCATTAATGTACAGGTACATAGTTCCCTGTAGCATTTCAAACTAACAAATTATTTCATTATAGTAATGGATGCTAATTTGTGTTCTCTGCACTGTGAAGATCATATGTGATGCTGCCAACATTATCACAAATGTGGAAGCCAAGTGGCCAGGCTCTGTCCATGACTCACAAATATTCCATGAATGTACACTGAGCACAAAATTTGGACATGGTGAGTTGAGAATACCTTAAAATATATAAAGACCAATTGCTTCAGGGACATTTGAACTGAAGTGTATCCTTCTGTCTTAGGAGAGTCCACTGGCTACTTGCTTGGTGATAGGGGGTATCCATGTTTACCCTATTTGCTTACCCCTTACTCTGACCCTGAACCGGGCCCACAGCAGCGATATAATCTGGCTAATTGCAGGACAAGAGCCAGAGTTGAAATGACTATCGGAATGCTTAAGGCCCGGTTCCAGTGCCTGCAAAGACTCAGGGTCACCCCAGAAAGGGCATGTGACATTATTGTGGCATGTGTGATTCTTCACAACATTGCCACAATTAGAGGAGAACACTGTCCTTCTGAACCAAACATCAGCAGTGATCCAAACCATGAACATCCTGACCCTCCCACGGACATACAAGATGGAAGCGCAGTCAGAGACACCATATGTCACAATCATTTCTTTTGACCCATCACCTCAACATGTTGAAAGAAGAATAAACTGATTTTTTGTTCAACTGGCTTTATTGGTCGCCTGTATTTCCTGTACACAAAGTATTAAAAGATGTAAACCTCATAAAGTGTCTCTGTTGCTTCCTCCTCTGTAACAGCTGTCAATGTTTCTTCATTATTTTCCTGTAGTAAAGAAATAAACAACATTGCTGTTCTACTGTAAACTCATATAATCTGTGGAGTATTACTCACAACTGCATGTTGGTCTGGCTCAACAGGAGGCTGCACCAGATGCAGTACACCATCACCATCAACTGATAGAATATGAGGTTCATACAGGTCACTTATAACTTACAAGGGACCAAATGGCAATTAACAAACATACCAATCAGCTTACACTTCATTGTCATTATGCTCTCAAAGACAACCAAGACTGAGGGAAGGCAAAATCAGTAGGAAAATAACTTCACTACAAAATAATTCATTATGGTAAAGAGTTTATCAAATGAATGAGCAGCACTGCAAAGGTGACTGTGAAGAAAGGATGTATGCACATCATGTATTATTTTGAATTTACCCCCTATGTAGGCACTTGTGTCTTGCGGGGTTATTGACTCAGAGGATGTCCCCGCAGAGATGCCTTCGGCCACAGGGCGCCCACTGTTTTGGCTGAGGGCCAACTGCTGAGCCTCTGTGAGTGGTGGTGGTGGAGGACCCCCACCTGTTTTTCGGGCCTCCGCTTTTTTTCTGTTGGCTATAACGGGTCACATTTGAGCATACAGAGTAAGCAAATATGTACTTGTAATGTGCTCAGATAATTTCAATAAGTGCTTACAGAAAGAAAATTAATGTAGCCTCTAACTGCAATTGATTTACATGGGACAAACAGACCAAGCACTATGGCTCATAATACAATTACACCTCACCTGTTTGGACTATATTTTTATATTTCATTTTTACTTGCTGCCAGGAACGTTTGGGGCCTGTTGGGTTGCACCTGTGCTCACATCACATCACAAAATAAAATGTATAAAATAACAAATAAAATAACATATGATAAAATAACGTGTTAAATGGGTGGAAATCCCTCGATCAATGTTTATATTAACACTCACGCATTGACTCTGTCGGCTATGTTTTGCCATGCATGCTCCCTTTCTTTTGCAGCTGAGCCTGTGTTACTTTTTTCCGCGGAATTTGCATGTTATCGGCATATGCTGCCATCAGAATTTCGGCCTCAAGCGCTGTAAAATACATTGACCGCGCCTTCTTTCCCTCCGTCTCCATGGTGACTCGCTTAATCTGTGCTCCGCTTATCAGGGCTTTATGTATCCTCGTCCACGCGCTTAACTTGGGGTTGAAGCAACTCCGCGTTGACTGAACTAATTGTTATCAGCCTTTCTGAAACCGAATATTCCGAGTTGGACAGTTCGGGGTTACTCAACCCTGCGTATCGTTTTTCACACTGAGTTTTCTAAACCGGCTTCCTGAAACAGGGCCCTGGTGTCAGATCTGCATGCAGTGTCAATGAGACGATCAACAACAGATCAGACAAAACACTCAGGCGGACACTCCTCTGTAGAAGGAAACATGGAAAGTGTGAGGTAATCAGTGCACAACATCACTTTGTATTTCAGGCTGTTTTTATATAGAACTTCAGCACCAATGTAAAAGTTCTGGTTTTAGGAAGATGAAGAACATTTTCAGGAAGGATGCCGTCTGCAAGCAGAGCTGCTTGAACCTCAGCGCTGAGGTCCAGACTACTTCCTGTGAAGCCACGTGATGTAAATCTGCTGCTGTAACTTCACAGTTTACTGAAGCTAAATGCAACGTTACCATATAATCTGTTTTCAACAAAGGTTTCACTCCGTCCGGTGTTGATGGAATGATTCAGGCCGTACTCGTCAGGCTTCCCGTCGACCACACGCATTTCAGTCACAAACCCCATGACTGACAACAAGGGAAACAGCAGAAGAAAAGATGTGAAAAATACTGGATGATGATGATGGAGGATTAACCGCGGTGGCTAAACTGTTTCCTGTCTTTGTGGGCGTACTCACAGGGAAGTTTCCAGGCACGTCAGTCTTGGTGGCTAAAGTCTCCATTTTCCAACATGTATCGCTACAGGTGCAAAGACACAACATTAATCATCAGTGTAAATATTTTAATGCTGTCCAAACGGTGTTTGCTTTGTCTGTCCTCTCGCACTCACAGAGGAAACGAGGACGCCACCTTCAACCCATCTTCAGTTGGCTCAACCATGGCCGGACTTCCTGTTGGCTTTGTGACAGCAAACCACTTGAAATGAGAGCAAACTGCAGTCAAGCACCACTTACAGCAACCTGTGGACACGCAAATGGAAAGCACTGAGAATCATACAGAAGCATAAGAGCTGTTTATGGTAACACGTGTGTGTGTGTGTGTGTGTGTGTGTGTGTGTGTGTGTGTGTGTGTGTGTGTGTGTGTGTGTGTGTGTGTGTGCACATTAATAATACACTGATGTATGTTAGTTTGATTTATGCTATATCTGAGAAAACAACTGCAGAATTTTACATCAAAGTTTCCAAAGCTGATGTTTTGTTGTTCACACTGTTTTATATTCATATATCTGTGAAGGTTCTCAGTCATCCAGGTCATCGTAGCCAAAGGAGCTTGCAAAGAAAAGCGTCTGGACTTCTTTAAGTTGCTTGAAGACGTTTCACCTCTCATCCGAGAAGCTTCTTCAGTTCTAAGGTCAAATGGTGGAGAGTCCCAGATATAAACCTAGTGGGAGTTTCCCCCCACAGAGGGACAAAAGGACCCCTGATGATCCTCTAATCGCCTGAGCCAAGGTGGGAAACTGGGTGTGGGCCCCAATCAGCCAGAGTTTCGGGTGGGTTCATTGTGAAACCTGGCCCCACCTTGTCATGCGAATTCCTGAGGTCAGATGGCCCAGGGTGTGAGTGGGCGTTAAGGCGTCTGGGAAGGGATCTCAAAACTGGATTATAGATGGCAGAGAGTTGGTGTCGTAAACCCCCGCCTCTGTTCAAAGATGGTCGCTCACAGTGGACATAGATGGCTTCTTTCACTCCTCTTTCAAACCATCTGTCCTCTCTGTCCAAAATGTGAACATTGGCATCCTCAAAGAGTGTCCTTTATCCTTAAGATGCAGATGGACTGCTGAGTCTAGTCCTGTGGAGGTGGCTCTTCTGTGTTGTGCCATGCGCTTGTGAAGTGGCTGTTTGGTCTCTCCAATGTAGAGGTCTGAGCATTCCTCGCTGCACTGTACAGCAAACACCACGTTGTTAAGTTTGTGTTTTGGCGTTTTGTCTTTCGGGTGAACCAGTTTGTGTCTGAGCGTGTTGTTGGGTCTGAAATGCACCGGGATGTCATGCTTGGAGAAAACTCTCCTGAGTTTTTCTGATACACCGGCTACATGGGGGATGACAATGTTGTTGCGTCTGTCCTTCTTATCCTCCTTCGCTGGTGTCTGGTCTTCTTTTCTTTGCCTCTTTGCTGACTTTAAAAACGCCCATTTAGGATAGCCGCACGTTTTGAGTGCTTCCTTTACATGTGTGTGTTCCTTCTTTTTTCCTTCAGGCTTAGAGGGAACATGTTCTGCTCGGTGGTGTAGGGTCCTAATTACTCCAAGTTTGTGTTCCAGAGGGTGATGGGAGTCAAAGAGGAGGTACTGGTCCGTGTGTGTGGGCTTCCGGTAAATTTCGATGTTGAGTTTGCCGTTCTCTTCAATGTGCACAGCGCAGTCCAGGAAAGGCAAACAGTTGTCCTTTGTGTCTTCCCTGGTGAACTTGATGTTCATCATCAACATATAAAGTCGTTCATAACAAACTGAAAGGCCGGGAGTTTAAAATGCAAACCGATGGAAGCAGCAGTAGAAGACTATAATGTCACAGAGCACACAGTGTCTATTATTGTGTAGACATTTATAAATAAGAGCTTAATAAAGATGCTTAATTTCTTAAGAAATAAACAGGTGGAGGGATCTTTATCAAAAGTGGATGTTGCATCTGTGGCTAAACCACTGTACCCAAAAACTTTAAAAATCTAGTGTGTGTGAGGCTGTGTAAGTAAAGCTTGCCCTTCACACCCGCGTGTAACAAACCATTTGTTGGGGGTTGTGGATTTGACACCTCAGCATTGTGAAAGTGGGGAAACATGTTTCTGGCTGTGCATAAGATTTCTGCTTACAACTTAGAATCTCAGTTCTAAATGAAATTCAGATGTTTTTTTAAGTATGGCTAATGTATTAATTGACTTCTAAGGCACACACACACACGCACACACACACACACACGTGCGCGCACACGAACAACAACAACACCAACAAAGAGAAGAAGAAGAAGGGGTCGTTTTACTACGCATCATAAAAACGCAATCATTCATCTTCCAACTGTATCTTTCTGTTCTGTCTTTAGAATCATTGGTTTGTGACCTTCCTTCTGTGAGGGCACACACACACACACACACACACACACACACACACACACACACACACACACAATTTTAAGTAGGCAATACGGTTACCATCATCCTGTCTGGTTTATTGAGTGGGTTGAGAACTGATACATAGACGACTGAATTAGTATTATTTTGGGGAACATGAGAGCAGGGTGATCAGAATCTTGCAGCCAGAGTTTAAATGAGTGAAACTGGCAGATTTTTGTTTTGTTTTGTTTTTGTTTTTGAAGTACGGGTGTTTTCTCACCTATAAGAGAAAGAACATTTTGTGACAAGTCCTAAGACTGGGCTTTTGTATTTTTTCTTTTGTATTTTTTCATTTTATTTTTATTTTTTGAACAGTGCACTGATTTTTGTTTGTGAATTTCTTTTCTTTAAGCAGATCTGCACGTCGGGAAGAAAACCGTTGCGGGTGGGTTTCTCCACATTAAAATGGGCTCTGGAGAAAGCCACTTATTGGGACAAGTCCCTGTCCAAAAAGGATTCAGCGATGTAATCTGATCTAAAGTTCTTCTTTTCTTTTTGAAATGACGTCATTTTGCTGAGAGTGGAAACTAAATGCGACGACAGGTTTCACTATCAGCAAAGAAAGTAAGAATGGATGAATGAATGAATGAATGAATGGAAATAAAACAAACTGACTGACTGGTAAAAGCTGACAAGACTGACTGACTTAACACCATTGCGTGAAGTCAACCCCCACCTGACAAAGGTGTGGATGTATCTCTGTGTGTGTCTCTGTTACAGGAGCAGAAAAATGATAGCAACATCTGAGGTTGCGTGATGGTTTAACCTTTTAAATGCCATTTTTATGTTTGTGAATCTATCAGAGGTGTGTTATTCATGGGCTTGTGGTACTCACAGAAGTTACTGTGAGAAAGTGTGTACACACCTGCGCAGCGCTAACATTTGCATTTTTTCTACAGCATTGCAGTTTTTTATGTGATTTGATGATGTGGTTTTTAGCAGAACAATTGGTGGATGTTTGTTTCTTTATTACAGGTTTTGTTTTCTTTAAGAGTGCATGTAGCATTCAGCAGAAGTGGACAAGTGACATGAGAAAAACAAATAAGGGATGCAGCTTTTATGGAATATTTGAAGATGGGCTATTGAGCTCATAGTGATGAAATGGGTGGAGTGACATTGTTTAAGGGAAGTCACAGATTAAATTGTGGAATAAATTGGGATGATTCATGATTTGGGACAAATTATGGTAATAATAGTGATTTAATGATTGGAGAAAACCTGCACATGATACTTGTCTGTTATGCTGAGTACTTTATCACTTTCATGATCTATAGTTGGTTGCAAATGTGAAGTTTGATTTAGATTGTTTTAGGGAGACTGTGCAACATTCTTATGCATGTCTCATTGGGGAGTTGACACATGGCGAAAGCCGTGTGGCGAGAGGAGTGTTATTTTTTCAATTTGTAGATGTCGTGAGGTGCCAGAGGCAAAGTGGGTGTGGCTGAAGGTCTACAAACGAAAGTGGAACGAGCCCAGGTGGACGGGGGGTCCATTCGAGGTGGAGACCAGGACCTCACACGCGGTCCGACTGAAAGGGAAAGGGGAAACCTGGTACCACTGGAGCTAGTGTGCTGTAGCGGAAGAGCCTAAGAGGTCGGAAAGGCTCTCTGCAAAGGAAAAGAGGGGGAACTCGGCTGAGACCCCCCTACATGGATCCCAGCCCAGGGACAGAATAAATCCCTGATCCATGCAACGACTGAAGGGTAGTCTACCCCGGAAGTTGAAGAAAGAAGAGTAAGAGAGAATCACCCGACTCAGAAGATAAAGGTTTAAAAATAATAATAACAATAACGACGAAAACAAAAGTAAATAAAAAAAAAAAAAAAGACAAAACAAAACAAAAGAACAAGTGAGATTACATTGGACAAAAGCGATGAGAGAAATAAGTAAAATGGGGTTATGGGGAAAGTGGAGAGCAATGGTAGTGTTAGGAGTGATAACTGTTGTGATTGTAACTGTGATTTTTCTTGCAAGTGAATTGCCCAGAGACAGACCTGAATCCATTCCAGCAACTCCACCATCACAGGCCACGGTGGAGCGAACCAAACGTAGTGAAACAGGTAAATCAGATGAGTGTTTGGATTATTATGGCGGTGTAGAGTTGGACTACGTTAAAGGGTCCACAATCTCGTATGCATTTGATCTTTGTGCTGTCATTAAATGCAAGGGCTTACTGAACAGTTGAGTCCAACGTCTTTAATGGCAGTACTAAATCGGATGGCGTTAGATATGTTGTTGGGATAAAAAGGGGGCGTTTGGGGATATGTATTGTACTTTCATTCCAAATAACACAGTTCCCGACGGCTCTGTGACCCGAGTTCTGGAAGGCCTAAAGACGTCCACCGCAGTGTATGAGCATTCGGGATTAGATGACCTGTTGGAAGCGTGGACGACCTCTGTCTTTGGGCAATGGAAAGATTTTATTACGTATGTCAATTATGGTTTCTTTGTCTGTTTTCATTGCAGTATTAGTGACATGTGGGTGTTGTTGTGTGCCTTGTATCAGAGCCTTGTTCGTAAGACTCATCAATCGTGCTGTGGGAGAGTCTGATACAAAGGCCGACACCATGATGCCACTTTTGGGAAATGGGGAGTCACAGTATGAAAACATTATGGTGAAAGATTTAGTTTAGTTTTATCTGCCATGGAGCAGATAAAAAAGGGGGACTTGTAGGAATGTTTAGCTTATTTTAGAGTTTAGAAATATGTTATCATAGAATGTAGAATTATTGTAGGGACACTGTTTGTAAAGTAATAAAGGCCTCACTCTCTTGTGAAGTTAGGAGTAGATTTTAGAAGGCTTCTCCCCCACTGAGTGGAAATTCCCCAGAGGATGCAAGGTAGGGGTTTATGACCTCTAGGGAGTCATCTACCCCCACAGTGTTTTAACTGTTACACACACACATCCACACGCACACTCACTCATGTGCACTCACACATACACACAGGTATGCGCACACACTCACTCACGAGCACTCACATAGACACGTGGGAACGTGCACATGTAGGCATTCACGTGCTCGTGCACATACAAACAGAGAGAGTTTGCAGCACACCGTAGAGGGGGTTTTATGATGGGGTCACTTCTATAAAGCTGACTGTAACCAACAAAGGAGTGAAGATTTTTGTAGAGGGACACCGGCCTCATCTTCCCTTCTAGAAGTGCATGCTTAAATGAAGATGAATGTAGATGAATAAAGATTTTGTGAAAATGACTACTGAGTCCGGTGCCATCTCTGGATGCTCGAGGAATAAGAAGAACCGGGGTAAAACTGAATTCTCAACAAGACACATTGAAAACCATGTTAAGAAGATCTTGTTGTTTCCTGTGGATCCGACACAGAGAGTGGACTTCAGACAGAAAGCGTGGAAGAGATTTTAGAGGCCGTGTGTGGCAACAGGAAGTTTCTGTGTGTTTGCTGATCTTACATGTGGAAAACAACACGTGATGTTTGTGAAGTTCTACAATGATCATTGTTCTCACAGCATTTTGAGTGGGAACAGTTCAAACTGGGAGTAGTGGGAGTTATTTACTGATTGAAACAAGCTGAATGTTTCTGTGACGATGAAGATCAGCAGCTCAGCTGATCAATGAACTGACATCTATCAGTCGTTTCATGAGATGAAGTCATCAGCAGACATTTGTTCTGACTGTGTGATGAATGTCAGAACGTCAGGGCTCTGCTTTAGTCACTGCTTGATGATCATTGGCTCATTGTTGAATCCAGGGCCCAGTCTGACCTCTGACCTTTGCTGCAGGTCTTCTGTGTTATCTCCACTTTCATGTCTGATCTTCTGCTGTATCATCCAAAATAAACATCTGGATCATTTCCAACACTTCAGCAGATCTTTAGTTTGGGCAGTGCAGCACAGAATAACACATATTGTACTATACTGCCCACTTCCTGATCTTATTGGATCTGTGTGTGAGGTTGGTGAAGGAAACACATGTTTACTGAGTGAGTCGCTGCCATTAGGAACTAGTTTTTATATCACAGCCTGGAAATCACACAGGACCATTTCTGCAAGTGAAAAGTCGTCATTGGAGGAAAATGATTGTGTAGTTTGTGCGACTGAAGAATTGTCCCAACTACATGTGCTGCTGACCCTTGACCTTTCCTTTAGGTGCACAGAGGAGTCTGTGGGAACATCCAGAACTGAGGCAGTGCTACAGATGCTTCAAATAAAGTGGTGTATTATCCATGTTTTCTATGGATCACATCCAGTATCCTGATCTAACGAGCCCCCTTTTTGTGGATTTTAGAGCCTCTGACTTTTGCTGCGTCTCATTTCAAGCACAAGAGCAAGAAGTGGATGAAGAAATGGGGCGAGTGGGGTCAGTGTGGTGCACGTCAGCTGTGCTCACACATGCTTTCACAAAGAACATGTGTGTTCATCGGCAGCATTAAGGCGCACTTTAGTCTTCATAATAATAAAGTATTCTGACTTTATTCTTCTGAATCCTCACAGTCATGTTGCAGCTCTGCTCTGCTTTAAGAAAATGTTCTACCAGGATGTTACTTTCCTAAACGTGTTCTCCAAATGTTCCAAAGACTTTGTTCTTGTCAGGGGTAGTGTCGTGGATGAGAGAAGGAGGACCCAAACGCTGGACTCACAGGCAGGTAGGTGAAGGTGGATGTTTATTGCCGAAGGAGCGAGCAAACAGTACAGAGGGAGGAAATGGCTGGCTGACTGAATGAATGAATGAATGACCAAAGGACTGACTGACTGAACATACAGACGACATAGACATCAGACGTACATCATCAATGACCCGACACTGAATGGGTAGAACAGAGGGCTTAAATACACAGACTGGTGATAATGAGAGAACGGTGAGTACACAGCTGAACATAATGAACTAATGATAATGGGAAGAGGACTGAACATAATGCACACAGACCAAGGCTAACACAATAAAACAGGAAGTGGAACAGGCAGTAGATAAACAGTGAACGTGAACTGAAAATACTGGGTCACCGACCCAGGAACCCTGACAGTACCCCCCCCCTTCAAAGGCTGGCACCCGACGGCCAAAAGAAAAAGAACCAGAACAGGGCGGGCGGAGGGGGCCCAGGACGGAGGGACGGAGTCCACACAGAGACAGTTCAGGTGGGTGGCCACGTGGCCCGAGGCCGAGACGAGACAGGTCAGGTGGGCGGCCACGTGGAAGGCAGCAGCGACCACTGAGCCGGTCCGGTAGGTGGCTGCGGCGGTCGAGACGAGACTGTTCCGGTGGACCGACCGTGCGGAAGGCAACGGCGGCGGCGAAGGAGACGACGGAGCAGTTCAGGGGGCCGACCGCGTGGAAGGCAGCGGCGGCTCTCCAGTGTTAGGCGTGCTGGCCACGGCCCGGTGGGCACAGGACCAGACGAGGCCGGCCCAGGCGATGACGGGGCTGGACCAGGCGAAGCACAGGCTGGAGCTGCAGCAGGTGGAACAAAAGCCAAAGTCGAGGCTGGGCCAGACGAGGACGAAGACTCTGAGGCTGGGCCAGACGAGGACGGAGGCTCTGAGGCTGGAGCCGGACCAGGCGGAGCAGAAGCAGAGGCCAACGCCAGACCGGGCGACGTTGAAGGCGATGCAGAGGCCGGGCCGGGCGTGGGTGCAGCTGAGGCAGAGGCCGGGCCAGGCGAAGTTGAAGCCTCTGGCTGGAGACAGGCCGGGCCAGCGGGTGCGGAAACCCCTGGCTGAGGAGCGGCCGGGCCAGCGGGTGCGGAAACCCCTGGCTGAGAAGCAGGAGAGCTCACAGCTGGCTCTGGGTGCTGTGGCTGCAGGTCCGGGAACCGAACAGGATGGTGGACAGGCGACTGGGAAACAGGAGGCGACTGGACTGACTGGACAGGGGACTGAGCTACAGGAGGTGACTGGGGGACAGGAGCAGACTGGACTGACTGGACAGGGGACTGAGCTACAGGAGGTGACTGGAGGACAGGAGGGGACTGAGCTACAGGAGGTGACTGGAGGACAGGAGGGGACTGAGCTACAGGAGGTGACTGGACTAGAGGTGAGTGAACTGACTGGAGGGCAGCAGGAGACTGGACAGCAGGTGAGTGAACTGACTTAAGGGAAAGCTGAACAGCAGGTGAGGGAACTGACTGGAGGGAAAGCTGAACAGCAGGTGAGGGAACTGACTGGAGTGGAGATGCTAAGGGAGGAACAGGGGCAGGCGTGGCTGACGACGGAGCTGAGGTTGGTGTGGCTGATGGCTGAGCTACAGACTGGGCTAGACAGGGAGATAAAGCTACAGCCTGGGCTAGTAAAGCTGGTGCCTGAGCAGGGGACACTTCAGCCAGCCTAACCAGGGATAAAGC
Source organism: Astatotilapia calliptera (assembly GCF_964374335.1). Lineage (NCBI taxonomy): Eukaryota > Metazoa > Chordata > Actinopteri > Cichliformes > Cichlidae > Astatotilapia > Astatotilapia calliptera. Next base: position 5,947,696 of record NC_137424.1, on the reverse strand, counting down.
TAGTGCGTGAAAGGCTGGATCAGGTGGTGGATGAAGTGGTGGACTGATTGGCTCTTCCGTGCTTCCAGAGCGTGAGGGCACTGGCTGGAGAGCCTCAGCTGAGTCTCTAGGGGGGTCAGGCCGGATCCTGGCCGCCCTCAGCCTAGGTGCTGGGACAGGCACGGGAGGTGGCTGGACACTAGTGATGTGACGTTCTGTATCGGGGCTTCGAAGCGTGTGTCGAGTAATGGAGGGGGCGTTTCCGCGAAGCGCGTATCGAGGCTTGCTTCATTTATGGGAGGAGCTGAAAATGATGACGTCTGAAGCCTCGCTGCCCGGCTGTACCACGTGACTGGTTCATGAAGCGGTTCGAACTTTGCCGCAAATAATCATTTTCCACACTGCCAGTATAAATATACACAGTACACTGCATCACTACACTATAGGTGTTTTACACACTCCTTTTGTTGTTGACATTTACAGGCTGTGTGCAAAATGCCACACTCTTCAAATTCATGCCAACTAATATTTTTACGTCCAGTAGGTGTCCTGCTAGAGCAAATGAAGCTTCAAGAAGCTTCGCGTTGGGGTGAACCAATTGGATGAAAAGCTTCAGTGCTTCATGAGGCTTCATCTGCCCATCACTACTGGACACCAGTCACCCCCACCCGAGGAACAGAGGTGGGTGTGGAGGTATACGGGGTCACAGCTGCCCTCGTCCTGGGTGCGGGCACAGGTGTGGGTGTCGGCTGACTGACAGGAGTGGAAATGATGACTGGGCGAGTGATACTGACAGGTCTATCTGGATTTATTCTGGTCCTTCTGCCACCACTATTTACAGTCTTTGACTGAACAGTCTTTGGGGGAGCAGAGCAGAAAAAATCTTCCCAGTCCACTTCATCCTCTAGGAGGGAAACATCCCATGAATCAGAAAAGAGTCTATTGTGTGTTTTAAGTGAATAATCAGATGGTGAGTGCGAAAAACAGTCACTGGAGCTCACCATCGGGAGTTGCTGGAAATAGTCCTTGTTATGGCGACGTGTGCGCCGCTTTCTCCGGGAAGAGGCAGTGGGCGGGGTACACAGCCGAGCCTCTGGCACGGGAGCCTCCATTGAGCCGAGGTGGGAGGCGGAGCCACCGTGCCATGGCGAGGTTGAAGGTCCGGTGAGTAAAATGGCTGGTGGGCGAGCGAGGAGCGGAGCAGCGGAAGAGCGAGCGGCCGAAGCCTGGCCTGTGACGCCCACTCTCCGCGGCGAATGCTCCGATGCAGGTGAGGCAGCAGGTGGAGGACCGCGGCGTCTCCGAGGCCCGCCCAGAGCCAGGCAAGTCCCCTCAAAGACGTGCTCCCTCTCTGAGAAGAGCCGCTGTTTCCACCTGAGCTTCTCCGCCCAAATGGAGAGCGCTACGTCCTGCCGCTCGAAAAGGTCCGAGTCCGCTGGGTCCACAACGCGTGGTCGGGTCATTGTGTCAGAGGTAGTGTCGTGGATGAGAGAAGGAGGACCCAAACGCTGGACTCACAGGCAGGTAGGTGAAGGTGGATGTTTATTGCCGAAGGAGCGAGCAAACAGTACAGAGGGAGGAAATGGCTGGCTGAATGAATGAATGAATGACCAAAGGACTGACTGACTGAACATACAGACGACATAGACATCAGGCGTACATCATCAATGACCCGACACTGAATGGGTAGAACAGAGGGCTTAAATACACAGACTGGTGATAATGATGATAATGAGAGACCGGTGAGTACACAGCTGAACATAATGAACTAATGATAATGGGAAGAGGACTGAACATAATGCACAAAGACCAAGGCTAACACAATAAAACAGGAAGTGGAACAGGCAGTAGATAAACAGTGAACGTGAACTGAAAATACTGGGTCACCGACCCAGGAACCCTGACAGTTCTAAGTAGTTCTACATGATGAAACATCCACACTAAGTTTAAGAAGGACACACAAACACCATCTGTCCTTTCATCATGTGTACAAACGTGTTCAGATGTCAAATGTACCGTGAATGGATGCAAATGTGGATCGTTCCAATAAAATGAGACAGTTTTGTAAGTGGATCACAGTTTGAAGTTCATTGAAACCTATAAGAACATGTTATTCAAACCAATTTTATCCAACAGGAAGAAGCATCAGGGGAACAGGAAACATTCAAACATGTTTACTGTAAGAACTGCACAAAGGAAGAAAACACAATCCTACACACGAGCACTTTAAAATGGACATTTAGCTTTTCAAACATCAGGGAGCTGCAATAACAACACTGTGCCCATTCTGATCAGACTGAAAGATTTATAGAGATTTATCCATGTGCTGGAAAAGGATTTGATATCAACATAGATGCAGATTAGCAGGAGCATTTTCTTCATATTGATTTAGAGTTCAGTACCAGGAATATGTAGAATTAACATCTGTGTGCATGACGAGTGATGAAAATTCAAAGTCAGGCTTTCAGAGGATGTCAGAATTGGTGTCTCTATCTGTGACTGTCCCAGAGGAACCTACCTGGGGGATTATTACAGATCTGTCTATATAGAAAGACTTGCATTGATTCACAGTGTACAATTCTTTCTAATCTATTAACATCTTCCTCCAAATCCTGTTTCTGCTGTTTAATGACATATGTCTGAATACAGACAGTGGAAAAATGTCAGTCCTAGTCTTACTGGATCTCAGTGCAGCATTTGATACAGTTGACCACAACATATTACTCAAACGACTGGAGAACTGGACAGGTCTTTCAGGAACTGTACTAAACTGGTTCAAAACATACTTAGAAAACAGGAAATACTTTGTATCAATAGGTAACTTCACATCTGAGCAGACAAGTATCACATGTGGAGTTCCCAAAGGTTCCATCTTGGGACCCTTTCTGTTTAACATCTACATGCTCCCACTGGCACAGATTATAAAGAACAACAAAATAAACTGTCATAGCTATGCAGATGACACACAAATATATATCACAATGTCACCAGGAGACCAAGGCCCCGTACAATTTTCTCCAGCTAAACAAAAACAAAACTGAGGTAATAGTCTTTGGCGCCAAAGAAAAACGATTACAGGTCACCAGAGAACTTCAATCTATACATCTAAAAACCACAAACCAGGCGAGAAATGTGGGTGTAGTGATGGATGCAGACCTAAACTTAGAAAAACACATTAAGACAATAACAAAATCAGCTTACTATCGCCTCAAGAATATTTCAAGGATAAAAGATCTGATGTCTCAGGACCTGGAAAAACTAGTCCATGCATTCATCTTTAGTAGGCTTGACTACTGTAACAGCATCTTTACAGGTCTACCTAAAACATCAGTCAGACAACTACAGCTCATTCAGAACTCTGCTGCTCGAGTCCTCACTAAGACCAAAAAAGTGGACCACATCAGTCCAGCTCTGAGGTCCTTACACTGGCTGCCTGTCCGTCAGAGGATAGACTTTAAAGTTCTGATGCTGGTCTATAAAGCTCTGAATGGTTTAGGACCAAAATACATCAGTGACCTCCTGACCCAGTATGAACCTTCCAGATCCCTCAGGTCATCTGAATCCGGTCTGTTATCAGTTCCCAGAGTCAGAACCAGACACGGAGAAGCTGCATTCAGCTTTTATGCTCCTTATATCTGGAACAAACTCCCAGAAAGCCTCAGATTCGCTGAAACACTCAGTTTATTTAAATCCAGGTTGAAGACTCACCTGTTCTCAGCTGCATTTGAATAAAGCACCAAATCCACACTTTTAAGCTTAAATTTCAAAACTTACATTTAACTACTGATTTTATCTACTGTTCTGATCTGTTTTGATTTTATATACTGTTTTGTTTGTTTATTAGTTAGTTAGTTTATTTGCTTGTTTTAATCAATTTTAAATCATGCTTTTTATTTGTTTTTGTTTCTAATGTCTCTGTAAAGCACTTTGAATCACCTTGTTGTTGAATTGTGCTATACAAATAAACTTGCCTTGCCTTGCCATCAGAAGGGCTCAAACCTCCTGCTGTTTCTACTGGACCATAAATTCTACTTTATGATCATCTTCAAAAATAAAAACGTGAGTTTATTTGTGAACTCTGTGAAATGTGTCTGATGTTTAGTTTGAACCAATCCTGTGTCAGCTGCAGCCACATCATTGCCACACATACAAATGGGTGCGTTCCTGTTTAGACCTGCTGGCTGTCAATGGGCTTCATTCCATTTCAGACTGCCGGTGGTCGGCTGTGATCTAAACTCAACATGGCTCCTGTGTTAGAAGAGCCTCTGATTTTAAACTTTGCACATTTAATAGTTTCTTTCCAACACTGTGGAGCTACCAGCCCAGTATATGTAGCCACAGTAGATGGAGTTATCAAGCTGACTGACAAACATCAGGACTCATGTGATCCCTACATGTGGACCTTTCACAGATGGATCCAAGTGCAGATTCAACTCTGCATCACATTTGACTTCAGCTGTTACACACTTTCTAGCTGTGTCACTTCCTGCTTTTTGGATCAGATAGTTTATTCATGTCCACAAATGTTTGGCTGCATGTTTTTATCATCTATATTTCCAGTCTTCATACAGCCGATATTTCATGTGAACTCCAACCTGCCAGCTGCCATCATGTTTTAAGGGTTCATTCAGTGTTGAAATGTAGGACAAACAGCAGCACATGTTCTCTAAATGTTTGCAGTCATTTTAAATGAAGCTGATACTACATGAGACATTTTCCATATTTACTGTCTTTGAACAGAGAATAATAAAGCCATCAAACATATACAGGCTGTGCAAATACAAACTTCTGTGGTGCATTTGATGACCTGCAGAGGAGAACAAGTCGGGCTTTTCAGCCCTAACACAACCTCTTTGTTCTCAATACTACAAAACCTTCAAAGGCTGATATGCAAGTTTGCATGAATCACCAACACAGTTGTATTTGTTTCTAGTATAATTATAAATAAGCTGATCAAATATCTGCTGACTGATTAGATCCAGTATCTGTTACAGATGAACTGGATATCACAGCGCATGTTGTTAATCCGTCATATCAAACTAAACCGTGTTGCTGGTGTAAATATCCTCCAATAAAGTCAGATGAGGGCTGCTGTTGCCAGGTAACGATGATGTCACACTGGATCTTCTGATCTTTAGCATCGTAGCGCTCGGAGTCTGATGTTGGCTCATGTGTTGTTAAACACCAACATGACGTTCTACTAGTCAAGGCCTCAGCTTATTATATACCTATTATATTCTAGTATCAAATACACAATTTTCAAATGGAGGCCTAATAACAGATTATATTGTTCTCTTCCAAGATGGTTGCTGGCATCCACCAGTAACCTTTCAAAACAAAATGTCTAATTTCACTGCATTGACAGTAGGTAAAGAATTAAACTGACATTACTCCTCCACTGAATCTACATAAATCAACAGTTAAATAATGTCAGTTCTTCCGTGTTCTCTGGAATCAATCACAGCAAAGAAATTAGACTGTTTCTTTTGAAAAATGTTGGGAAAGAACAAATCAAGATCAAAAATCAAGATTCAGTTAAACAACAATTATAACTAAACAATTTGAGATAATGTTAGTTTCCATTAACATTAAATTAGGTTACTGAATTGGCAAACACCTTCCTATCAACATTACCCATTTTACCCCAATAACTAAAGAAATTAGCACTTGCAGGTCAAAACCTTTATTCAAGACATGCAAAAATAACATTGATACAGTGACTGTGAAAACTTACAGCACTGATCATACTGTGACATCTTGGTTCAAAACAGCACACTTAGAAATATTCAACGTTCTTTACTTCAACTGAATGAAACTGAAAACACCATTTCACACGACCCATATGGGATATTTAGACTGTATAACTGTTCACGCTACATCTCTTCACTAGTAAAAGAAAGAAAAAATACAAAGAGAAATTTAAAAATGCTGCCAAAGTGCTGCACAGAGCAAAAGGAAAAACAAACAACAACAAAAAAATGGCCCTGTCCTCATGGCAGTTGCAGTGTATATAAAAATGAACCCTGCGATCTGTTCCTCCAGCTTCAAAAATGCAGCAGAACAAGTGTGAGATTTAAATGTCTTCTCACCTAGAGCTGGTCACCTTGCATGCATAACAGTGAGCTTTCCTTGCAGGAGCAGTTTTGTCTTAGTTGTGAGCTTTTCTTGTACCGGACTCTGCGCCCTAATTTTGTCAGACCACACATTCAGAGTATTCTATCAGAACCAACCACGACGCAAGAGGAACACTGATGACGTGCAACCCCATGACCCAATCTGGGGCAGTGATGTACCAGCGGAGTTCAAGTTGTAGACCACCGGACAGAAGGTCCTGCACTCACTGTTCCCATGGGTCAGAACTGGAAAAAACACGTTAAGAATTGAGACTCTTGACTACCGATTTGGACTTTTCCTGAACAGCTCAACAAAGATAAATAAGGCTCAGAATGAGGAAATCGACGCGATCAGAATAGTGGTCATGCAACACAGGGTCGCCCTGGACATGATTCTCGCTGAGAGAGGGGGCCTCTGTGTCTTATTCAACACCACTTGTTGCACCTATATCCCGGACAACGTGCACTCCTTGACCATGACCACCGCCCTAGACAAGTTGCGACAACTGAGTAATGCGCAGCAACAAGACTATGTCACGAACAATGAGGACTGGCTGACCTGGCTGCTGAGTGGCAGCTGGAAGACCCTCGTGATAAAAGGACTCGTACTGATAGGAGTTCTGCTTCTATTATTGTGCTTGTTTTCTACATGTATCCTACCATGCATAAGATCCATGATTGACAAAATGGTACTAGCCACAGTAATTACCTGTTGGACTGCCACTAGAAGATGAACCGGATGAAGAAGATTTAGTATAGAAACACACACACACATACTGAATGATGCTACAATTGAAAATGTTATAAGCAAGTGATTGTTGGCTGATAATAAAGTATGATTAAGTGAAAAATATTAACATCAGGAGGGGAGGGAAGAAACGCTTTTATGAGTTTTATGTTGCATTAAAGTACATGTTCATATTTTACTCTTAATAGGAAAAGAACAAAATGTACTACTCGCTCTGTTTATAGAAAGAGGAAGTTCACCCTATGACATTTATACGAACTTAGACACACACACACACACACACACATATATGCAAAATTAGAGGAAACTGCTATGCTTGTTTCACCCTGCTATAAATAATAAACGACTACTGCAGCTCGGTGTGAGTCCTCTCTGAGCCCTCACCCGTGCAGCACGTTAACCGTCTCCAAGTGTCTCAGTGTTGTTTATTCACCTGTTTGATAACTGTAAATCTCTGACATTTAATTGTTTATTTATATCATCTTCACGTGAACACATTCAAGAACATAACAGATGAAGAAACATTAAAAACTTCCACACTACATGAAGCAAGAAAAATAGTTTATTCCTTTATGTAGAAAAAACAGAAACATCAAACATCTCCAAGACTCTCTTTGAAAGAACTAAAAACCTTTGTTCTCATGGTCCAATCATGAGTGAACTCCCCGATGAAGCCTTGTGTGCTAAAACATGTCAGAGTTTTAAAGGTTAAACATGAGTTTCCAAAACGTTTTGCTGGAGAACAATGAACTATTTGACTGAGTTTCAATCATTTACAGACGAGCAAAACCAGGACAGAGAAAAAAGGACAAAACTGACTCAGTAAAACAACAGAAAAGAAGATCCCATGTAGATCTGTATTATGTAGAAGTTCAGCCCAGCAACCAGTTCAGTTCAACACAAGTTTAAATGATTCTATCTGAACTCTGTGGAGCCTGATCTCAAGCTTTTAGAGTCTGACACAGAAACCAGAGGATCTTTCTGTGTCTTCAGATTCACTGTGATCCAGTGATGGGAGTGATTTCAGCCCTGAGTGATCGCGCTGATGTTTGCACAGAGCAGACAATGAGGTGAATGTTTGGGCACATTGGTAACAGTGAAACAGTTTATTAGTAACGTGGGATCGTTTGTGTGCAGAGTATGAACTGAGATTCCTGAAGCTCTTGTCACACTGGTCACAGCTGTAGTTTCCTTCCATGTGTGCACGTTCATGCCTGTTACGACTATGTGACCGTGAGAAGCTTCTCTCACAGTGTCTGCACTTGTGTGGTTTCTCTCCTGTGTGGACTCGTTTGTGTGATTTAAGCTCACCTTCAGTGGTGAAGGATGACCCACACTGATCACAGAGGTGCTTTTTAACCCCACTGTGAATCAGTTCATGTTGTTTTAAGTGATGTGATGTGGTGAAGCTTCTCCCACATTCTTTGCAGTATTTCAGTTTGTCTCCAGTGTGTCTACGTTGATGTGTTTTAAGGGCAGCTTGCCAACTGAAAGTTTTTCCACAGAGGTCACAATGAAAGTCTTTCCCACCACCACAGTGATGACAGGGTTGAGAACTGGATCCATCTGTGTCGCTCTGCTTCTAAACAAAGACACAAAGACAGTGTAAGTCAGTCCTTCAACATTTGTATCCTGAACGTCGCCTGAAATAAAGAGCATCTCTGCAGACGTCCAACTACATTTGACTGTTTCAGTTAACACACTCAGTTTACTGGGCTGCAATAACTACAATACTACCACCATAATACTACAGTAATACTAAAATCATAACTGAAAGGAAAATCTGAATAATCACTCAGAGCTGCTTTTCCATGCAGTAGAATTGCTAACATGCTAACACAGTTTAATGAGCAGAGTTGTTCCAAACAGTCAGGCTAAAATGACAAGATAACAATATAAATACATACCTCACAGTAGCTGCACTTGTAGAGTCTCTTTCTGGTGTGGATCTGTTGGTGTTGTCTCAGGTGATGTGGAGATTTAAAAGTCTTCTCACACAGGTCACATTGATAAGGTCTCTCCTCAGTGTGGGTAAACATGTGTTGTTGTAAGTGTGCGTCTGTTGTAAACTGTTTGCCACACTGTTCACAGCAGTACACATCATGTCTGGTGTGAATGCGTAGGTGTTTATTTCGGCTCCCTCTCTGGCTGAAAGTCTTTCCACAGATGTCACAGCTGTATGGCTTAATTCCAGAGTGGGTAACTAGATGCCTCTGTAAGCTGCTACTTTGAGTAAAAGCTCTGCCACACAAGTCACAGCTGAACGGTCTCTCTCCAGTGTGGATGACCTGATGCTGTTTTAGTTTAGCCCTCACAGTAAAACCCTTCCCACACTCGTCACAGGTGTGTTTTTTCTCTCCCTTTCTTCTGTGAGGTTTGTCGGCCTCCTGAGAGCGCTGACTTCTGGCTCCATGTTGGTCCTGCAGTGACAGAGATACAAACAGAGGCAGTGAGTGAAATGCAGTCGTGGAACAAACTCAACCTTCAAACTCCATTAACACTAGTTTTAAACCTGAAGGTGGAGCGTGGCACCAAACACCTTAAAGGTCTCTTATCCCCACCTGCTGGTAGTTCTAACACATTACATCCAACCTGCTGTTAAAGATAATTCATGACTGTTCAAACACTAAAATCATGCACACACACACACACACACACACACACACACACACACACACACACACACACACACACACACATTATTTTATAATTTAGATTATTTTGTTGTTTCCTATTACATAGTTCTATAATTTGTATAGATTTATACAGAATTATTCAGTGATAATAAATCCTATGTTTGTTTATTCTAAAGGAACCCCGTTAGCTTCCACAACAGATGTTGCTCGTCTTCCGTCAAATACTCACATAAAATATTACACAATAAAGTGGATTCAAGATATCCACATAATTTCACTCTTACATCCACAGTGAGGTTTCACAATTGTTCAAATATAAGCAATCAATAATAATAATAATAATATCAATAACATTGAGGCACATTACACAAATTTCAAAAACAAATCATGTCTTACAATATTTACAACAACTAAAAGCTCTGTAAATCGGCTTTTAAGTGTTCATTGAAGTTTTGAATAATTCTCTAATTTTTTAAGGCAACTTATTCCACTTAAAAGTTGCTCTAAATGTAACAGTTTTACAAAACGTTACTTTTAACTCGAGCATTTACTAAATTGCAGCTTGTTGAAAACTGTGTAATATGATGATGTATTTCATCTGGATACTGCAGCTGAGCAGAATAAATGTGGTGTGTTTAACAGAATTGCTTTCTTTAGAACTACAAGTAAGCCATAGAATATTTTAGCCTGTACAGGAAGCCAAGAAAGGTTATTATGCATTTGATCAATATTAGTATAGTATGAACATCTTCACACATCTGGACGCCTTATTCTGGACTAACTGAAGTCTGTTAAGATCTGTCTTATTAGCTGCTGACCAAATGATTGAACAATACTCCAGATGAGACATTACTAGTGCATTAATGACATCTTTCATAATGAAGAAGTGATACACAAAGAGCATTTCATAGCCATAGCTATGCCTTGTCGGCACAGTTATGTGACATTAGTGATGTTTGTACTTTCAGCGTTAACTTGGTTTTAAAGCCTTTAAAATATACGCCGTTCAATAGTCGACCTTCATCTGACAGAGAATGTGATGATTTTGTGGATAATTAAAGTCAGTCATATATCCACAAACACAACAAGCTGAAAGTCAGTGATGCTGCTTGGTTTGCAGTCCTGAACATCACGGCACAAGCAGGATTCACTGCACTGTTAATGTTAATGTTAGCTGTGTTATATTGCTGCCTCTGTTCGGTGGTGTCGAGCCAAACGCACTTTAACGTGTGTTTGAACGAGCTGACGGTTCACTCGTTAAGCTGAAAGAAAGATGCTTTAATCACAGCAGTCACACATGTGTCCACTGCACCATCTGGAACTCTTCTTGTTTACACTCGTAATAACACAAACACTAAATCCTGCTTCTCTGCTGCTGTTGTGTAGCAGTGTGTACACCTGAGACTGTCACCTGTCTGTCTGTCCTGCACTCTCTCTCTGTTTCTTTCTCTCTGATTGTGGAATAAAAGTATGAACATGTGTTTATAAGTTACACTTGTGTTTGAATCCTGCAGCTTATCACACATTTGATTTCCATGTGTGACGACTGCAAGTGTCCAGAGTGAGGACAGACTGAGGGAGCCACTGCTGCACATCATCTGTGAGGCTTTGCAGCCCTGATGATCCACCAGGACAAACTCAGCAGTGTGTGAGGAAGAGGAGGAGGAAGAGCCAGCAGCAGCTGACAGATGGAGGGAATAGACAGACTGTTCCCTGTTTGTGAAGGACTGCTAGGAAAGTTTAACATAACTGTCTGTGCTGAATCAGTCTTATTAGGTAATGTTCAAATAATGTGATCATCCCAGTGTTTCCAGTGTGGGAGAAAGTACTCAGGGCCTTCAAGTTACACACTATGAAAGGCAGCAACAAGTTTAATGTTCAGAAACCTAAAGTCTGTATCAGCAGCAGGATGGAGCTAAAAATAAATGTTGGTTTCAGTTCTATGAAGCTTTGAGTATTTTGGATCAGTAGCTGCTGTGTTTGTTGCATCATATTGCTGTAACTGTTTATATGCTTTATATATTCTGAGCTAAGTTGATCTATAGTGTTACATGATACACTCTCAGAAATAGAGAGAGAACAAGGAGAGAGAAGAACATTTTTTTTAAATGTTCCCTTAAAAGTACATTACTGGTCTTTAAAAGTCCAGAAATGCCCCTTTAAAGGTTCAATCTGAAATAAAGTACAAATCTGTATTATAAAATCTTAAGCAGCAACTTCTCCAGGTTCCAATATTTATGCAATTCTCAAACCTTTTGGCCACGACTGTATAACCTCTTCTGAAGTTTAGTGGATATTATACATGGTTATGCTCAGGATGTGTCGGCCAGTTTCCACTGGAAACGCCTTTTGGTTAAACTGTCAGCGAGGAATTTGCATTTGCACTGTTACATTTTTATATAACTTTAATGCACATAAACAACAGCTGCTTGTTTCAGTGAAAATACATTGATGGCTTTTTAATAAAGTTGTGCAGCTGTAAAGTATTTTGTCTGGTGTCAATTCTATCGTCAGCTACATCGTTATGGCAAATGTTCAAATGTATATGGTGATAAATATCTTTGGTCATATGGTCCTGCTCTGTCTGTCACCTTCTGTGTTGAGCTCATTGTTTCCTCTGTAGTGGCTGAGCTGAGTCCAAGTAGCTGAAAATGTTCCTCTGCTGCTCCGTCAGACTCTCCTCCTCCTGCTGATCAGCTGGGACACAAAACAGATCTTTGTTAGGCTCCACACTGCACTGAAGAGTCAAAGTGTCTCATATGTTCATCTGACAAGTAAAAGAACACATTTTTGTTTCCCGAGGTGGGCAACTTGTTGGAAACAAACACAAAAGCTTTGAGCACTGATACCTGCCATTGCTGGCATTGAAAGATGCAACGCCAGCAATGTGGATTGGTTTGAGTCTTGACAATCCACATTGCTGGCATCTTTCAATATGTTTGAATGCACCAGTGTAAGTGCAGCCACTCAGACTCAATGTGTTCATAGAAACAGGTGCACATGTGTCACGAGTTCATCCAGCAGTAGCTATGGCACTTGGCCACAGGGGGCAGCAGTGGACTGACCTGCATTTGAGACTGCTCCAGCTGCTCTGTGACAGTCAGTAGATCTGCTACAAATTGCAGATCATATGCAAGTTTTGGAAATGACATTATAAATATTCCTAACTTAGCCACGGCAGCCATGTTGATGTATTACCTATATTGGCTGAAAATGTTCATTTGCAGAGAAAAGACACAGGCAGACTGTGCTTACAGGACAACAACAACAACAATCTTTATTTATAGAGCACATTTAAAAACCAACGGCATGCCAAAGTGCTTAACATAAAACAAATTAACACAAGTATAATCAGAGTCATAAAAATAAAAGTGTAGAATTATGTTCACAGGAAAACGCCACCAATAGAAAAAATATAACTATAGCACATAGCTATAGCACAATATAACTGTGCCATCAACACACAATGGGGATAAGACATACACAGCGCAAATAAAAAGCAAGATCGGAAAATTAGTAAAATAAATCACTGCAGACAAGGCCAGCATTTAACCAGTAGAAAACGCAAGATTAAACAAATACGTTTTAAGCTGTGATTTAAAAGATTGAATAGAGTCAGACGCCCGAATGCCAATGGGAAGGTTGTTCCACAACTCTGGTGCGGCCAGGGCAAACGCTCGATCACCTCTAGACTTCAGCCGAGATCTAGGCCGCACCAACAGTAACTGTGAGGATGATCTTAAAGCCCTAGCAGGAACATATAAGCTTAAGAGTTCCTTAAGATAGCTCGGTGCTGTGTTATTAGTGATTTTAAAAGTAAACAGCAGAATTTTAAATTGGATACGGTATTTCACAGGCAACCAGTGCAAATCAGCTAGGACGGGAGTAATGTGGGCAAACTTCTTAGTTTTGGTTAGAATGCCTGCAGCAGCATTTTGGACTGTCTGTAATCTATGGAGGAGGGCAGAGTGGAGTCCAAAATAGAGTGAATTGCAGTAATCCAGCCTCGAAGTTACAAAGACATGGATGAGTTTTTCCAGGTCTTTATGCGGGATATACTGCCTGGCCTTAGAAATAAGGCGGAGTTGGTATAAACTGGATCTAACAACAGCAGACACTTGTCTATCAAGTTTAAATGAGCTGTCAAGTAACACGCCCAGATTCCTAACAGTGTCGTAAAAGGAGCTAGTGAGAAAACCAAAGGCATCACGAAGTTTGGCACGAAGGACGTCACTGCCAAAGACCACAATTTCAGTTTTCTTATCATAAAGGATAAGAGTATTTGCCAGGAGCCATTGCCTGACCTCACACATGCACTCTCGAAAACTATTCAAGGACAAAGCTAGGTCATCATTTAACTCAAAGTAGATCTGAATGTCATCAGCATAATAATGAAAAGCGATGTGATATTTCTCAAAGATAGCGCTTAATGGAAGCATGTACAATGAGAACAGAGTAGGGCCTAACACAGATCCCTGAGGGACACCACAACAGACAGGTACAGCGGAGGAAGAGGAAGTGGCCAAGTGAACCGAGGAGAGCCGATTGGACAAGTATGATTTAAACCAATCCAAGGCAACACCCTTGATGCCTACAGTGTGCTCAAGTCTCGCCAATAGGATTTTATGATCAACCATATCGAAAGCCGACGATAAATCCAATAGCACTAGGACCGAGGAGCGTCCATTGTCAGCCATTAGTAGAAGGTCATTGAGAACTCGGAGCAGCGCTGACTCAGTGCTATGATGTGGTTTGAAGGCCGATTGGAATTTATCATTAATGCTATTCTCATCCAGGTAGGCCTGGAGTTGAAGCAACACTATCTTCTCAAGAATTTTGGCCAAGAACGGAAGCTTGGAAATCGGCCTATAGTTCGCATAATCATTATAATCGAGGTTCCTTTTTTTAAGAACAGGCTGAATTATAGCATGTTTAAAGGCTGATGGTACGCAACCAGAGAGCAAAGAAGAGTTCAAAAGGGACAATATACTAGGTCCAATTGCACTAAAACAGTCCTTAACTATACGAGATGGAAGAACATCATATACGAGATTAGTATTGTTCATTTGTTCAACCAGACGCTTAAGAGTAGGGAGTGAAACGGGTTCAAACTGATAGAAGGAAGAGGAACAGTCAGGGGTAAACGCAGGGCCTGTCATTAAAGGAAGAGCAGATTTAAGAGATGAGACTTTATCTAAAAAATAATTTAAAAATTGTTCGCAAAGAACCGTGGAGCACGGCAGCGGCATAGTGGGGCAGGGGTTGACCACAGAGTTAAAAATTTTAAATAAAATTCAAGGATTGTTACCATTGGTAGAGATAATTTTTGAAAGAAAAGCTGCTTTAGCCATTTTGGCAGCAGTTTGAAACTTCAAGCGACTAGTACGTAGGATGTCGTAAGATGCCTGGAGTTTATCTTTCCTCCACCTTCTCTCATCCCGCCGACACGCACGTCGTAGAGCGCGAACAGAGTCACTTAACCAACATTGTGAGTAAGTTCTGGGGCGCTTCATTTTAATAGGTGCCACAGTGTCGAGGATGGAGGAACATGTAGTTAACAGGGTATTGGCAAAAATCTCAACCATATGAGGGGTAAGACAATCTGACGTAATAGATGCAGAATACACAAAAGAAGCAGAGAATTTCACCACAGCATCAGCATTAACAGTACGCACATCACATAATAATGTTACATGTTATTATGTGATGTTACTGAAATCATCATGAATAACAGGAGTGGCGATTCCTGTAACTTTGTGTATATAATTTGGCATTTCTTACTGATGTAGGCCAAAAATAAATACATAAACTGAGCACCTGATGGCTTTGAACTTTTGTTGTCCATCTTCCATTGGTTTGAATTTTGCGCTCCAGTACAAACACAAATCCCCCAACCCGAGGATCAGCACAATTAACCTAACAGACCTACACCTTAGTTCACAGATTCACTTTGTCTAAGGTTGATTTCTGGGATTTCACACAACCCAGGATTCAGATCGTGAATCCATGATGGGCTTGGATTTACATCATTATAAATGAAATGTGCTCTACTTGGAAGCAGCCGGCCCCGCCCCTTTTGACGGGTTGTGTGAGACTTTAAATCATCAAACTGTAAATTATAAATTTAAATTGTTATTGATCCTTTACCCCGAGTCCTAAAGTGTAGATTTATTTTCTTATATATATTGTTTGTTTACTTGCACCGCTGTAACTGCAGCCTCGTCGTCTCGTCTCTCTATATGCTGGACTGTCTGTAGCGGAGATGACAATAAAGTTTACTTTGACTTCAGCAGCGCGCAGGCGCACCGAGGGCTCTCGCGCTCACTTTATAGAATTTAGAAAAAACATGGGTGCAGATTATAAGTCTGTATCATAATATCTGTTTGTTGTGTTGTTTTTATTTTGCGAGTTGGTTATTAGATGCCGCTCCAGCCAGCCAGAGACTCCCCGCCGCCCCGCCCTCTCCTCCCTGTGCCGCCAGCAGCAGGCGCACCTCGCAAACGGAGGGCGCCCTTACTCCCAGCAAATGGCTGATAGAAAACCGATCGGTGCCTACGAATTTCCCAATATGCGCTGGCATGACGTCGGGGAAGCATGGGTACGACCGATTATTTTATTTTTTTCTTGCCCGTGATGCCCCCCCCACCACGATGCATTCTATTGGTTTGCACACTTACACACACCCAGCTGTGGTTTCCTGTTTTGCTGGACTCTGGAGAGCCCCGCCTTTAACGCTCTTCTCTCACAGAGAGCAACAGAAAACTTGGAAAAACTCCAGATTGACTGAACTCAGTTCAAAGTTACCTTGACACCTTTAGATGTGAGACGTAGTGATGGTCCGCTTGAAGCTGACGCTCCGGTGCGTGTGTCAGAAAGATCAACGCGCTGCTTCAGAAGCACCGTGTCGAGGCTTGATTCGTTTGGCCAGAGTCACGTGATCAGTGACGTCTGAAGCTTCGTTTAGAACGTACCTTTTTTTAAATCGAACTTTATTGAAACACAATGAGTATACAACATACAAACAGATGAAGTTTACAAAAGAACAGAACATGAACATACAGAACCAGGAGTAAAAAAATGATGATATGAGTAGGCGAAAAAAATCAACATATAAATATTGTTCTGAGAGGCTTTTTGTTGGTTGAGTCTGAAATTGATTGTATGTACAATTCATATCCTTATAAAACGGCAGAAATATGGTGTTTTATTAATAAACTTACATTTATGGATATAAAATAGCTAAAAGTATTAACAAATATTTTATAAAAAACATTTATCATTCTTCCTGGGGAACTTAAAGAAACAGAATAAAACATTTTCCCATCGTAAAGAAAACTCCCTTAAAATATGGACAATAACAAAACTGCTAAATTCTTCCAGAATCTCTGTGTAGAGGAACCAAAAGAGATGTGCCACAGTTTCTGGATGATCCCCACAGAAAGTTCAATTAGTATTTATGTCTCTTTTAAATGTTACCATATAGTGACTGGCTGGGTCACATTTATGAAGAATTTTATATGAGATTTCCTTCACCTTGTTCACAATTAGATATTTATGGGATCATCCAGACTGTCTTCCAGGTGATATCTGGAACATGTCGGTTCCAGTAAGATATTCTATATATGGGAGAGACATGATATCTTCTTGGAATAAACTACGTATTCTCTTATTGCTGTTACCAAGTTCCTGTGAAAAGCAGATTTTTCCCACTGCTGACTCAGCTGGATCAGGGAGAGTGACTGAGGCAGATATTGAGCTGTCAGTGTTTTTATATAACATTAAAGTCCCTGAGGGTATGGCACCAAGCACCATTGAGAATTCCCCAACACTGACGGGAAAATTATATAGTGTAAGGAATTCATTGTAAGTAAGTAGTACTCCCTCGTTAAATTTTAAAACTTAGTAGCGGCCGCCATTGTTGGCAGCTGAAATTTGGCTGGGCCGCGCTATGAATTCTGGGATATGGTGGGCCACGAAGGACACACCCGACCCATCCTTCAAACTCGGGGGAATGAAGGACGCATTTGAAGGAGTCGAGGAATCGGGACAGCCTTCGTCGCCTGGCTGTGACGTCATCGGCCTTCAAATGCGGCCTCCGGAGGATGCAGCCGACGTTTTGGGACACAGCTTGTGTGTCTTTGTTGGTCATGTGACCTCCCAGGGACTACACATGGAAACGAGCAGTTTAGCTCAAATCTGGCAGGTTTCCATCGTCTGTTTTTGTCCTGATGTCCATGAACATGAACACTGTCCCTGTCAAACACGTCCAGATAATCTGATCCAGTGTTGTTCTTCTTCTGTGGTGTTTGTGATGGAGCTGCTGATCCTGATGTCCTCCACCAAGGGGGCAGCAAATTCAGCTGACTGTCATCATTTATTAAAAAGATGTAACAATGTGACATAATGCAATATAATAGTGTCAGTTACACATTGTGGGTTGCACTGTGGCCAGAATGGACATTACCTCCTGCCTAATGGAAGCTGTCAGCCATCCTGCAACCATGAATTAGATAAGCAGAAGTGAAGGGATTGTCAACAACAATTTAATAATAAAATGTAATGTGATAGTTGCACTTTATTAGCTCCCCACAATCGTATGAATAATAACCATGAATGCACTGCATGCTCATAGCAAGTTCTTTAGGTTTAAAGTGAGATCCTGCTTTAAAGGGCGCTTCATCTGCTGGGAATGACATGTTTCTTCTAGTATGTAAGGCTCAGCCCATCTTACTGGGACTTACTTTTGTAGATCCACATGCTCTAAACCTGGTGCTCCATGATTGGTGCAGAAGCTTTAAGCTACTATTAACAAATAATGACCATGGACTTAGTTGTTACTACAATAACTTATCATTGAGCAACTTTTAATTTTACTTGTAAAACTATGCAAGTAGAATTGAATGGGGCACAGTGAGCTGAGCACAGGCCCACTCTGTGACACTCAGAGGTTTGTGGATATCATACTGAGAGTATTGGACACAGTGCAGCCAGCTTGCAGCCACTTTCCCACCACTTTAGCACAATGTTTACATGAGACTCAGCCACACTAATGTTCCTGGGCAGACATGTGGTGCAGCATGGCTGATGGCACTGTACCTGCAGCTGTCATGGACAAGAACCACTCAATACCTCACCCAAGCCAAGCCTGTGCTGATGTTGTGATCTGAGACCGAGACACTAACCCAGGATCATGATATGATGTTGTGAGAGTTTCACTAAGAATTAGCTCTGATTACAAGATTTCAATCTATCGTAACTCTAATTTGTATTTACTTCAGTTTGTTCATCTTGGAGCTGTGTGCAGCTGAGGACAGTCTTATTATTACCAGGTGAGGATATGTAACAGCCACAGTCTGTAGAGATGATGTCACCATGGAGTGGTGATGTCACTGGAGCTGCCAATATGTGCTCCAGCCAAAGCTACACCAGAGGGTTGTGCTGTGTAACAGGTTGGTGCAGGTGGTGTTATCTACATTTGAACATTAGGCAACAGTCTCATGAAGACACTTTCTATTGTTCACTAAAGACCAACAATAACAGAGACAAAGGGAGAGCAGCAGAACTAGTGCTAACAATTAGCACTGCTAGCCTGCCCACCAACACCAGCTAATGTTCTAAAAACGATGATCAATGATTTTGCTGTAACGGCTCCAGCTGTCTGTGTCAGGGACACGTTGGAGATGAAGTGAGTGATCCAGTGACAAAGGTTTGGAAAGCTGCAGTCAGCTGAGACTAAAGGAGTCACCTGACCGAGAGACCAAATGTTTCACTGAGAACGTCCAGATGAACAGAATCAACCTTTGGGATAATCTGTTCCACACATCCATGTTTCACTTACTGCATTATATTTCCTCATTGCTGTGCACACAGGCCTGTGGCTTATAACCAACTCCAAGTTCAGACTCAGAGGCTGCTGAAGCTGTTTTCTGGAACAGAGACGTGTTGGATATAAAAGCAACTCTTCTTTATGTGTCAGCACTGAGGAAAGGAGCAGCTTCGTTTCTAAGTGTATGAAGGACTGTAGCAGTGTGTGTGTGAGCTTTATTTCACAGACAGAACCATGTCAAAAACACAACTTCAGGTAAAAACAATACAAAATCAAAGAGTCTGATCAGAAGGATTAAACAGAGGAGTGTGGGACTGTTTTTAACAGACAGCAGGTTAAGCCAGGCTGGAGGAGTAAACTGAGCCTCGGTGTGAGCAGCAGTGTGTTTGACAGGAAGCTGAGATAAACAGTCTGGAGCCCATTTAGTGCTTCATATGAAAGTGTGAGGATTTGAAAGCAAATCTAAAATCAAGCAGGAGTCAGTGTGAGAATGATTTGTGCTTTTCCTCAGTCAGATGCTGGGAGTTTCAGTTCATCCATGTTCAGCGTGCTGTGCTTTGTGTAACAGGAGAATATGACAGTATAAATCAAGTCTTCATGTCACTGAAAGCCTCCACAGTCTGCTATGGAGGTGCATCAGTTTGGATTTACAAGAAGAACATTTCTTAAACCTGCCACAAGATGGCGCTCCAACAGAAGGGATGTCCACAGTGTAACACAGACACACACATACTGTGTGAATGTGTGAGTGAATGGGCTTTCAAGGCTGTAGAGATAAAGTGACTTCGTACAGCCCCGACCTGCAGACGCTGTGCGCAGAGGTTCAGGAGCAGAAGTCCCGTTGTAAACATATCACGGCAGACCCGACGATGTTTGCATGAACGCGCTTTTCAGCATCTCTTTATTGACCACTTTACACACACGGTTGCTGTGCGCACACAGCCGGCTGTAGCTTTGCAGCTCACAGCCCGACACACACCAACAACAGCAGAGAGAGCACAGACGTTAAGGCGTGATTGCGGGTGCCGCTCAGGTGCGTCCGCCTCCCCTGCAGCGGCGCTGCAGACCACGCCCACCACAGCCTTGACCTGACTTTTAAAAGTCAGGTCAAGGCTCCAAAAGCCCAAAGGCGATATAACAGTTTGTGTTTGCTACATGGATCATTGTAGTTCAGCTTTCCTTTGTTATATTTCTTTAAGAGCTCAAAATGTGTTCATTACATAAATCAAATGTAATTTTCTCTGTAGCACTTCATGGATTTCATAAGCAACACACTGTAGTTGTTCACACAAAGCATAAAGGTAAAAACAATATACACAGTGTTATCTTCATTTTAGATGTCAGAAAGTATTTGCGGCTCCCAGTGTTTTCCCGAACCCTGACCCTTTGCGTGGAAACCGGGTCCAAAAGGCTCTTTGGGTGTTAAAGGTTGCTGACCCCTGCACTAGGCCCAACTGACACATATATTTGATTCCAAATACAAAAAATAATGTGTAACCTGCTGGAAGAATGTAGGAGGTTGAGACAGGATCTCAACACTTGGTGTCTGCAACAAAAGACAACAATATGTGGGCCGATCGTGGCTCAAGAGTTGGCAGCTCGTCTTGTAATCGGAAGGTTGCCGGTTCGAGCCCCGGCTCGGACAGTCTCGGTCGTTGTGTCCTTGGGCAAAAAAGCACTTTGGGGTCCTTAGGGACGAGTAAAGCGCTCTACAAATACAGGCCATGTAATGGCAGAAACATTCTCTAGTGTAAATCCTGACTAGTTCATTAACTACAGATCAGTTTCAGTGAACATTATTCACAGAGGGATCTGAGTTCCTTATACCAGACTCTACAGAAACTGTAACACTGTGCAGCTCTGCGACTCAACAATATGACAACAATGTAACACACACTAGAATCATCAAATAAAGCCCCACTAACCACTAGAACTAGAACTAACTAACTAGCACTGGACACTTGCATATTAGAGATTTCTACCACCATAGGAGGCGAGATATCATCCTTGAACCAGAGCATCCAGCCCTCAATTTCGGACATAAAAAGCGACGTGGCCAGGCATGATAACACTTTGACTGAACTGCAGGACTGTGCCTCGAACCACTCTGACACCATCGCCACTCTCCAGGCCACTGTGGAGCGTTTGTCTGCGGAGGTAAAGAAGTTAGATGAGAGATGTGGAGCTCTTGAGGCACTCCAGGAGGAATAATTTAAGAACTGCAGGAATACCAGAAGGCACAGAGGGACCCAAGATGACTGAGTTGGTTCACACCTGTTGGCGGAGGCGCTATCTCTCGAGGAGAAGCCACTCATCGATCGAGCACATAGAGCGAATCGCCAGCGTCCCAAACAAAGTCATCTTCCTCGGCCCATCATCTTGAGATTGCACTACTACCACATTGGTGAGGAAATTCTGCTGAAAGCTGCAGAGAACAAGAACCTGATGTATAAGGGTTTTTAAAATAAACATCCTCCCAGATTTCCCTCCCTCTGTTGGAAACGCAGAGCCGCATTTGCAAATATGAGAGGAAGACTACGTGGGATGACCGGCGTCAGGTACAGACTGCTATACCCTGCAAAGCTGTTAGTGACCCATGGTGATGTGAGGAAAAGCTTTAGCGATCCCAAAGAGACCGTAGACTACGCGGAGAAGCACCTCTCCCACCCACCTTCAAATGTATTAAAAGCAAGGATATATCTATATGTCTAACGCTGACACAGCACTGTGTTTCTTCTTTTCCCTTTATATTCCATGTAAAGGTGAATATGGAGCGTTTATGGAGCTCGTTTATTGACCAGCTGTCAGTTAGAAGGTAAGAGTTACTAGGTTAACAGAGGTTAGCAGTAACAGTACGGGGAAGTATATTGTGTTGTTCTTTTGTTGTTTTTTATTTTATCCTACTTTACTTTGTTATTTTGATTTTACCTGTTGTGAGTGCTTCCCGTAATTCTCCTTTTTCTTGCGCCGCTGCGGCCAGAGTTCACAACATTACATATTTTTGTATCTATAAACAGGAAGCTGACACTCTCCAGACTTTATCAAAGGTGTGAGCGTCACAGCAGAGGCCTTTGTGTCAACGTAGCTGAAGACAAAACACAGAAACACATGAAGGAGATTTTCCTGGCCTGGATTTTATACAAATATTCTGCAGTACATCAAAAATGAAAGAAAACCATTAGTCAACATATGAACATCACCTCTGAAGTTACAGAGCTTTGATTGGAGACACAGCTGAGCGTTTTGCATTTTGCATAATTAATTACATAATTAATTATGTAACCATAATTAAATGGTTACATCATCTTTAAAGTCCCCAGAGATCAGGAAAAGGGCCTGAGGGTGCTGTGTTTGGAGTCTGCTGGTTACAGTGTGCAGGACCTCACAGGCTGCTGCAGCGTTAGCAGAGGGCGGGACATACACAGCTATCATAATCACGTGTGTAAACTCTCGTGGTAGATAGTACGGTCTCATGCTAACCGCTAGCAGCTCAATGTCCTTACAGCATAGCGTCTCTTTGATAGAGAAATGCCCAGAGTTACACCATCTATCGTTCACAAACACAGCCAGACCCCCTCCTCCCTTCTTACCACTCTCCGCTGTTCTGTCATAAGAGGCTCAGCAGCTAAAGCAGCACACCTGGGTCTCCCAGCCTATTAAAAGCAGCCCTTTGCTTCACCTGCTTCACTAAACATTATTATTTTAAGCAGAGTGGTGTGATTTATGTAGGCATTGCTGTGTGACAGGATGACTTTTCTTGCACACCCACCAAATGAGGGCGCACATGCTTCCACGCCCACTGGTGACTGCACACATCCTTTCAAGGAAGCATTTCATTCATCCCTAACAAATGGAAGAAAACACTGTGCAGCGTGTTCAGGTTTGAACGTGGCCCTGGCCTCTCTCTGCATCCACCTGGCACATGCAACACACATCCACTCCCTGCTGAACTGCTTGTATTTGATGTGTTGAAGTTTTGGTAAAGTTTGAATAAATTCCACTTTATTTATAGGAACATTTCATCTGTGGACTCCTGCTTCCCCTCTCCTTGAGCCAGTTTGTGACGGGAACATGACATAAGAAAAGTAATTTATCCCTTTTTGATTCTGTGTATCTGGCGCTCATCCAGTGAGTTCACACTTGGCAGAAACAGACTGAATTTGTCTGGAGAACTTTGGCTTCAGCCAAGTTAGATAAACACACTGTGTCTCTGTCAAAACAGCAGTGTAGTTGTGGCACCCCTGTGAGGGAATGACCACATGAATATTATTTTGTGTAAAACACTCATGTAACGGGACATTTTTCATTGCTATATGTATTTATTTTCAGTTTCTTTAAGAGGATAGAAAATCCATGTAACAGGGATTCATTTTATGTTAGAAAGCAGTGAGGGCGGAACTTTGGTGCTTGCTCCGGGGTTTCGGGGAGCAGTAAGTGGAGCCCACCTTCCGCTGCTTCCTCAGACACGTTCTGGAGGAAAGCAGAGACGCATCGTGTCTTCCTTACTCTGCTCTTCACCTGCTTTTACAGGTCGGTACACGGTGCTCGCACCGAAAATGTTGTTTATTGTCACCATGGTTACCCACGTTAATGTGAATGGGAGAGTTAAGGCGGTCCGCCAAAGTTATTTATATGTAAACACGGGAGAAAACCAGAGGAGTGTCCCGCGCGACCGCACCGCGAGCCCGCTCGTTAGGTGGAGCGCTCGTGAAGCAGAGTCAGTGCGCTCCTATGCTCTGTGCAAACGTGTTGTAATGCTCCAATCAAATCAGTTCTGTGAGATGTGAATGTTAATAGTTCTGTTAAAGTGACTGAGTAGATTAGCTAGTGTAACACAAGCACTCTGAGCAACTCTGTGTAGCTAACAGAGGCATTCATGGGTTGATTCAACAAGCTGTGTTTCATGATGCACTAAATAGTGATTTTGCCAGTAAATTACTGGAGGGAACAAATGTAATGTATTTACCAATGCTGTTATTGAATAGAACTGTTTAGCCAGTAAGACACTGCAGAAGACAATGTGATGTGTTTATTGATATGATAAAAGGATGTAGCTGTTATGGAAAGAAGTGTGAACTTGAGAAAGTGAACCAGTTAAAAAGAGTATATTTCACTGATGTTGTGAAATAAGTAAATGTCATTGATGTGAATGAGGAAGCAGCTGAACAGTATATTGAAAGCTCATGTTTAGTGTTTTATAGCATTTATTTGTGTGAAATAAATCAGACTCAGACACGTTCTGGAGGAAAGCAGAGACGCATCGTGTCTTCCTTACTCTGCTCTTCACCTGCTTTTACAGGTAACATATTTGTCATCGAGGTCTTCATCCTTGGGACCCGTAACATAGTAACTTCTTCATTGTTATACTTCTATAGTTTTCCCATTTTGTGAGCTGTGGATGTGGAAAGTGTCTCAGTGACACATCCACATGAAAACGGCGTTACCTTCGTTCATTTGCACGTCAAATGAACGAGCTGTTTGGACTTTAACGTCACAGCTGATGCTTCGATACTCGAACTCAAGAGTTCAGCTTCCACTCAGAGGTACAAGTACACACAGCAAAGATAAACGTGTACACAAGGTGGAACCCACAAGTGCACAGCTCCAACCAGAGATGGGCAGTAATCCGATTACTTTTTTCAAGAAACGAGTAAAGTGAGGGATTACTATTGCAACAAAGGTAATTAGATTACTGTTACTTTCCCGTAAGCACGCTGCGTTACTGCGTTACTAAAACCGCAGCTGTGTGCAGATGAACAATGGATAATCTATCGAGTGTGGAGAGAGTGTGAGCGTGCAGCGTTTAAAGCGTGGAAGCACTGACCTTACTTTGAGTTTGACTCTGTAAAAAGTGACAAAAACATTAGCATCCGCTGTTCACTGCGTGGGAAGACAACATGCTCACTCACTATGTGTTAATGGGCATGCTTATTTATAACTTTGATAAAATGTCATAAAAATAATTCCATGCCAGCTCACCATTGGTGATCAGGTAGTTTCTGTTCCAGTTCCAGTCCCATAAATCATGAAGCTTGCTGCCAGAAAAGCTTCAAATCTCCTTTGAAAGCTGTTTGTGGTCTTGATTGTGGGAGCTTCAGTTGTCTGACTCCAGCTGCCACACAGTGCTCACTGATATCATTTGCAAAAACCCCAGTGTGACAATATTTATCAGTGAAGCAGAAATCAGGAAGTGACGACTTTTCTTTGAACATTTGCTAAGGCTAAGCTGTGCTTTCTACCACAGTTGGGAATTTCCTGGTTTACAACAAATTATTGTGTCAACACCGCATAAGATTTCAAACTACAGGAAAATCACTGGAGTTATAAGAGGCAGACAACGACACACACACCACATGCATGCTGTTGCTATTTATTGTGGATTAACCTGTCAAAGGCAAGAACAAAATAATTCTGCCTCAAATACAGGAAATCATAGCTTTCCTGTATTTCCTCCATTGTTGGCATGCTGGTTAGTGCTGTTGCTCCACAGTAAGAAGGTCCTGGGCTAAATTATCCATGAATGTAAACGGCTGTGTGTTTCTATCTGATAGACTGGTGAGCTGTCCAGGGTGTACCCTGCCTGGTAACCTATCACTTCAGGGTTATTTCCCAGCCCTGCTGCAACCAGGATAGAGATAGGAGGATGGTAGTTGTTGTAGACCCATTCAATTTCAATTGAAGGATTAAAATGTTCCAGGAGCTCAACTTACTCCATCTGAACATGTTTCAATCGTGTTTTATGAACACAACATGCAGCTTTACTGAATATGAAAAGGTTGTGTTGATTTAACTCAGTTGTTTAAGTTTCTGCCAAAGCAAAACCTTTGTGTGCAACCAGTGTCCACTATTGAATCAAGTAAATCCAACATGTTTTTGTCAGTGCAAAAGGAGTTACGGTGCCTGTATTCCTGCACAATATTGTCCCGGGAGGGAGGAAAACTTTCTGGTGAAGTTTTGGTTGATTTTTGGGTTTTGCTTGACACTAGGTTGATTTTATCAGTGAGGTTTGGATTGTTTTCTTTCTCTAAGAGAGAGAAAGATGGTTTTATGCTTGGACATGTTTGCAATGGGCCCCAGTATTTGTTACTTTATTAGTATTTTATTGGTTGCGTTTGTTTGTGCTTTTGTTACAGTGCACTGAGATAAGAACATCTGAGAGGTGTGATCCACCGCTGGTGATATTTTGGTATTTTGTGAGTTCCCGATTTAACAAATCAGCTCTTTAATCCAGACCTGAGAGGTTGAACTTTAAAGCGCTATAAAATATTCTTACTGGAAACAGTGGCAAAGTGTTTTTCTCCATGATTACAATGGGCTTGAGAAATTCACTTATATGTGACATTGATCACATGACAAGTCCTGAGCCTAAAAGGATTGCAGCGAGTCAATCCAGTCCAAAAACAAGGAGCTGTTTTCCTTTAAAATGATGACATCATCTTGCTGGTGATGGAGGCTCGAATAGGCTGCGCGTGAGACTCCATTATCAGCAATATCTGGTATGAATGTGTGTGGATGTATGCATGTGACTGGACTGTGACGGACTGACGACTAAAAGTTTAACTGACTTGATACTGAGACAAAAACGGTGCCGACTTTAGGATTAGTGAATGTCCACAACAATTCACCCAGCCTGTAGAAGAAGGGTGGAGGTTTTGTCTTGCTTTGTTTTGTTGTTGCAGGAGCAGAAGGATGACAGAGACTAAAGGGGGAGGCTGTAGCTTCACATGAGTGTGAGCTGCAGACTGAACCCTTTGGTTGCTAATGTTGAGTCACTGATGTTTGCATTAAGAAAATTGTGTTTTATTAGCTGTGTTTTAATTAAGGTATCACATTATATTGTTGGGAATGTTAAATGCTAAAGTGAAGAAAAGCTTTGATTTCACTCATGACTGAACATGTTATTATTAACCATAGCAGGCCACTGTAAAGAGTCAATTAACTGTTATAGAGGAAAAAAAGGCCAAAAACTCTGTTAATACCTATGAATAACAGGCAAAGATAGACTTGTCACATTCAAAATAGAGATATGTAATAACAAACACGGGTCCGTGTCATTTAGGTTCTCCATTGAAATAGTCAATCATTTAGAAAAGTAGAATATATATATATATGTCTCAACGCTGTTTCTCAATAATATTAAAAACCTAAAAACTATTGTTGTGGAAGATAGAAGTCACTGTGACAGCCCTCTGACTGTGGAGGACGTTTGTAATCCTATTTCTGCACTTAAGGCCAACAAATCTCCCGGCACAGATGGTTTAACTGCAGAGTTTTATGAATCATTTTCTAATCTCCTGGCTCCGTTCTTACTGCAGCTTTTCATAGGAAGTGTAGAGAATAACATCCTCCCTCCTACTCTTACTCAGGGTCTCATAACACTTATTCCAAAGCCAAACAAAGACTTACTTCTTATTGACAATTGGAGACCCATCTGTCTGCTCAATGATGACTATGAGATTATGGCTTTAGTACTTGCTAACAGAATGAAAGAGTTCTTGGACACAATTATGGATGAGACACAATCAGGCTTTATGAGAAACAGACACCTTTCTAAGAACATGAGACTGGTTTTAGATCTACTTGATTACTCTGATTTGGTATCTGACTATAGCTTCATTCTCTTCCTGGATTTTTAAAAGGCTTTTGATACAATTGAACATCAATTTATTTTCCACTCTTTGGAAAAATTTGGCATTTTTCTGTAAAGCTATCAAAACCTTGTACACGAATGGCAATAGCTCAATTAAAATGATTAAGACTCCACCCCGAGATTTGACCTGTTATACAAGGAATCAGCACAGCTGATAAGGAGCTCATCATCAGCCAGCTAGCTGATGACACCACACTCTTCTTGAAGAATGCAAATCAAATCCGTCCAGCCCTTAGTGTTATTAGTGATTTCTCTGAGGCATCTGCTTTATGTCGAAATCTAAAAAAAATGTGAATTACTAGCAATTAAAGGCTGCACTGCAAATGCTCTCTGTAACATTTCTGTTAAACAAGAAGTCACATATCCAGGACTGTTAACATCCAAAGACCAAAAGTCAAGATGCTCGTCAAACTTGTCAAACAGTGTTGGGGAATTCTCAATGGTGCTTGGTGCCATACCCTCAGGGACTTTAATGTTATATAAAAACACTGACAGCTCAATATCTGCCTCAGTCACTCTCCCTGATCCAGCTGAGTCAGCAGTGGGAAAAATCTGCTTTTCACAGGAACTTGGTAACAGCAATAAGAGAATACGTAGTTTATTATGGCGGGGAGTCTCTGGCTGGCTGGAGCGGCATCTAATAACCAACTCGCAAAACAAAATAAAAACAACACAACAAACAGATATTATGATACAGACTTATAATCTGCACCGATGTTTTTTCTAAATTATATAAAGTGAGCGCGAGAGCCCTCGGTGCGCCTGCGCGCTGCTGAAGTCAAAGTAAACTTTATTGTCATCTCCGCTACAGACAGTCCAGCATATAGAGAGACGAGACGACGAGGCTGCAGTTACAGCGGTGCAAGTAAACAAACAATAAATATAAGAAGAGTAAGAAAATAAATCTACACTTTAGGACTCGGGGTAAAGGATCAATAACAATTAAAATTTATAATTTACAGTTTGATGATTTAAAGTCTCACACAACCCGTCAAAAGGGGCGGGGCCGGCTGCTTCCAAGTAGAGCACATTTCATTTATAATGATGTAAATCCAAGCCCATCATGGATTCACGATCTGAATCCTGGGTTGTGTGAAATCCCAGAAATCAACCTTAGACAAAGTGAATCTGTGAACTAAGGTGTAGGTCTGTTAGGTTAATTGTGCTGATCCTCGGGTTGGGGGATTTGTGTTTGTACTGGAGCGCAAAATTCAAACCAATGGAAGATGGACAACAAAAGTTCAAAGCCATCAGGTGCTCAGTTTATGTATTTATTTTTGGCCTACATCAGTAAGAAATGCCAAATTATATACACAAAGTTACAGGAATCACCACTCCTGTTATTCATGATGATTTCAGTAACATCACATAATAACATGTAACGTTATTATGTGATGTGCGCACTGTTAATGCTGATACTGTGGTGAAATTCTCTGCTTCTTTTGTGTATTCTGCATCTATTACGTCAGATTGTCTTACCCCTCATATGGTTGAGAATTTTGCCAATACCCTGTTAACTACATGTTCCTCCATCCTCGACACTGTGGCACCTATTAAAATGAAGCGCCCCAGAACTTACTCACAATGTTGGTTAAGTGACTCTGTTCGCGCTCTACGACGTGCGTGTCGGCGGGATGAGAGAAGGTGGAGGAAAGATAAACTCCAGGCATCTTACGACATCCTACGTACTAGTCGCTTGAAGTTTCAAACTGCTGCCAAAATGGCTAAAGCAGCTTTTCTTTCAAAAATTATCTCTACCAATGGTAACAATCCTTGAATTTTATTTAAAATTTTTAACTCTGTGGTCAACCCCTGCCCCACTATGCCGCTGCCGTGCTCCACGGTTCTTTGCGAACAATTTTTAAATTATTTTTTAGATAAAGTCTCATCTCTTAAATCTGCTCTTCCTTTAATGACAGGCCCTGCGTTTACCCCTGACTGTTCCTCTTCTATCAGTTTGAACCCGTTTCACTCCCTACTCTTAAGCGTCTGGTTGAACAAATGAACAATACTAATCTCGTATATGATGTTCTTCCATCTCGTATAGTTAAGGACTGTTTTAGTGCAATTGGACCTAGTATATTGTCCCTTTTGAACTCTTCTTTGCTCTCTGGTTGCGTACCATCAGCCTTTAAACATGCTATAATTCAGCCTGTTCTTAAAAAAAGGAACCTCGATTATAATGATTATGCGAACTATAGGCCGATTTCCAAGCTTCCGTTCTTGGCCAAAATTCTTGAGAAGATAGTGTTGCTTCAACTCCAGGCCTACCTGGATGAGAATAGCATTAATGATAAATTCCAATCGGCCTTCAAACCACATCATAGCACTGAGTCAGCGCTGCTCCGAGTTCTCAATGACCTTCTACTAATGGCTGACAATGGGCGCTCCTCGGTCCTAGTGCTATTGGATTTATCGTCGGCTTTCGATATGGTTGATCATAAAATCCTATTGGCGAGACTTGAGCACGCTGTAGGCATCAAGGGTGTTGCCTTGGATTGGTTTAAATCATACTTGTCCAATCGGCTCTCCTCGGTTCACTTGGCCACTTCCTCTTCCTCCGCTGTACCTGTCTGTTGTGGTGTCCCTCAGGGATCTGTGTTAGGCCCTACTCTGTTCTCATTGTACATGCTTCCATTAAGCGCTATCTTTGAGAAATATCACATCGCTTTTCATTATTATGCTGATGACATTCAGATCTACTTTGAGTTAAATGATGACCTAGCTTTGTCCTTGAATAGTTTTCGAGAGTGCATGTGTGAGGTCAGGCAATGGCTCCTGGCAAATACTCTTATCCTTAATGATAAGAAAACTGAAATTGTGGTCTTTGGCAGTGACGTCCTTCGTGCCAAACTTCGTGATGCTTTTGGTTTTCTCACTAGCTCCTTTTCCGACACTGTTAGGAATTTGGGCGTGTTACTTGACAGCTCATTTAAACTTGATAGACAAGTGTCTGCTGTTGTTAGATCGAGTTTATACCAACTCCGCCTTATTTCTAAGGCCAGGCAGTACATCCCGCATAAAGACCTGGAAAAACTCATCCATGCCTTTGTAACTTCGAGGCTGGATTACTGCAATTCACTCTATTTTGGACTCCACTCTGCCCTCCTCCATAGATTACAGACAGTCCAAAATGCTGCTGCAGGCATTCTAACCAAAACTAAGAAGTTTGCCCACATTACTCCCGTCCTAGCTGATTTGCACTGGTTGCCTGTGAAATACCGTATCCAATTTAAAATTCTGCTGTTTACTTTTAAAATCACTAATAACACAGCACCGAGCTATCTTAAGGAACTCTTAAGCTTATATGTCCTGCTAGGGCTTTAAGATCATCCTCACAGTTACTGTTGGTGCGGCCTAGATCTCGGCTGAAGTCTAGAGGTGATCGAGCGTTTGCCCTGGCCGCACCAGAGTTGTGGAACAACCTTCCCATTGGCATTCGGGCGTCTGACTCTATTCAATCTTTTAAATCACGGCTTAAAACGTATTTGTTTAATCTTGCGTTTTCTACCGGTTAAATGCTGGCCTTGTCTGCAGTGATTTATTTTACTAATTTTCCTATCTTGCTTTTTATTTGCGCTGTGTATGTCTTATCCCCATTGTGTGTTGATGGCACAGTTATATTGTGCTATAGCTATGTGCTATAGTTATATTTTTTCTATTGGTGGCTTTTTCCTATGAACATAATTCTACACTTTTATTTTTATGACTCTGATTATACTTGTGTTAATTTGTTCTATGTTAAGCACTTTGGCATGCCGTTGGTTTTTAAATGTGCTCTATAAATAAAGATTGTTGTTGTTGTTGTTGTCCTGTAAGCACAGTCTGCCTGTGTCTTTTCTCTGCAAATGAACATTTTCAGCCAATATAGGTAATGCATCAACATGGCTGCCATGGCCAAGTTAGGAATATTTATAATGTCATTTCCAAAACTTGCATATGATCTGCAATTTGTAGCAGATCTACTGACTGTCACAGAGCAGCTGGAGCAGTCTCAAATGCAGGTCAGTCCACTGCTGCCCCCTGTGGCCAAGTGCCATAGCTACTGCTGGATGAACTCGTGACACATGTGCACCTGTTTCTATGAACACATTGAGTCTGAGTGGCTGCACTTACACTGGTGCATTCAAACATATTGAAAGATGGCAGCAATGTGGATTGTCAAGACTCAAACTAACCATAATCGATGCCCTGGCTCTCTCTCTCTTGCTCTTCAATCTCTCTCTCTTGCTCTTCCATCTCTCTCTCTTGCTCTTCCATCTCTCTCTCTTGCTCTTCCATCTCTCTCTCTTGCTCTTTTATTTCTCTCTCTTGCTTGCTCTCTCTCTTCCTTTTCCTAAATCCCTCGTTTTGCACAGTCCCTGACGTGCTCGCCGTTGTTTTTTCCCTGCTAATTTTAGCATCACACGGCACAGCTTCTGTATCACGTGGTATAAGGCTCCGCCCTTGTCATTTGTTGAGCAGGAAGAGTGAGCGCTTGTTTTCATGCAGAGTACGTCCCGGATCAAAATGTGAAGTTTTACAAATCACCACTTCTTTAGTGAATATCATTTCAGTCTCAGACAATCTCGTTTCTCTTACAGAGGTTGAATGCACCTTCTGCGGATGGCGGTACCACACAGTGTGCGTGGACTTCCCCTGCACAGAAGGCAACTACAAATGCTGTGAATGCTAAATAAACAGAAACAAATGATCCCTGTTGTCTTTGCTTGATGATTGGTTTGAGTCTTGACAATCCACATTGCTGGCGTTGCATCTTTCAATGCCAGCAATGGCAGGTATCAGTGCTCAAAGCTTTTGTGTTTGTTTCCAACAAGTTGCCCACCTCGGGAAACAAAAATGTGTTCTTTTACTTGTCAGATGAACATATGAGACACTTTGACTCTTCAGTGCAGTGTGGAGCCTAACAAAGATCTGTTTTGTGTCCCAGCTGATCAGCAGGAGGAGGAGAGTCTGACGGAGCAGCAGAGGAACATTTTCAGCTACTTGGACTCAGCTCAGCCACTACAGAGGAAACAATGAGCTCAACACAGAAGGTGACAGACAGAGCAGGACCATATGACCAAAGATATTTATCACCATATACATTTGAACATTTGCCATAACGATGTAGCTGACGATAGAATTGACACCAGACAAAATACTTTACAGCTGCACAACTTTATTAAAAACCCATCAATGTATTTTCACTGAAACAAGCAGCTGTTGTTTATGTGCATTAAAGTTCTATAAAAATGTAACAGTGCAAATGCAAATTCCTCGCTGACAGTTTAACCAAAAGGCGTTTCCAGTGGAAACTGGCCGACACATCCTGAGCATAACCATGTATAATATCCACTAAACTTCAGAAGAGGTTATACAGTCGTGGCCAAAAGCTTTGAGAATTGCATAAATATTGGAACCTGGAGAAGTTGCTGCTTAAGTTTTTATAATAGCATTTTGCCTGCACTCCAGAATGTTATGAGGAGTGATCAGATGAACTGCATCGTCCTTCTTTGCCATGAAAACGAACTTAATCCCCAAAAAGCCTTACCGCTGCATTTCATTGCTGTCATCAAAGGACCTGCTGAGACCATTTCAGTGATCGTCTTCTTAACTCAGGTGAGAATGTTGGCGAGCACGAGGCTGGAGATCATCATGGCTGCATCCCGATTCAGGTTCTGCAGCTTTAAAGTCCTCAAGGGCCGCGTACTCAAAGACCGCTAAGGCCGAAGTACGAGGCTCGTAGGCTCGTGAAACGGGACGTCTAGCCTCCGTCGCGCTGCCCAGGTTGCCTAGCAACCATGATACTAACAGCTGGAAACGTTTTATAATACAGATTTGTACTTTATTTCAGATTGAACCTTTAAAGGGGCATTTCTGGACTTTTAAACACCAGTATGTTCCTATAGACCAAATATTTAAAGACCAAAAATGTTCTTCTCTCTTCTCTTCTCTCCCCTTGTTCTCTCTCGTATTTCTGAGAGTGTATCATGTAACATTTAGCAGACGTCAGCCTTAAACAGGCTGACTTCTGCTAAATGGGTCAAACTGGGCAGAAAGTCTACAAACACATAACATCCTTATAGAATATGATGTAACACTATAGATCAACTTAGCTCAGAATATATAAAGCATATAAACAGTTACAGCAATATGATGCAACAAACACAGCAGCTACTGATCCAAAATACTCAAAGCTTCATAGAACTGAAACCAACATTTATTTTTAGCTCCATCCTGCTGCTGATACAGACTTTAGGTTTCTGAACATTAAACTTGTTGCTGCCTTTCATAGTGTGTAACTTGAAGGCCCTGAGTACTTTCTCCCACACTGAAAACACTGGGATGATCACATTATTTGAACATTACCTAATAAGACTGATTCAGCACAGACAGTTATGTTAAACTTTCCTAGCAGTCCTTCACAAACAGGGAACAGTCTGTCTATTCCCTCCATCTGTCAGCTGCTGCTGGCTCTTCCTCCTCCTCTTCCTCACACACTGCTGAGTTTGTCCTGGTGGATCATCAGGGCTGCAAAGCCTCACAGATGATGTGCAGCAGTGGCTCCCTCAGTCTGTCCTCACTCTGGACACTTGCAGTCGTCACACATGGAAATCAAATGTGTGATAAGCTGCAGGATTCAAACACAAGTGTAACTTATAAACACATGTTCATACTTTTATTCCACAATCAGAGAGAAAGAAACAGAGAGAGAGTGCAGGACAGACAGACAGGTGACAGTCTCAGGTGTACACACTGCTACACAACAGCACCAGAGAAGCAGGATTTAGTGTTTGTGTTATTACGAGTGTAAACAAGAAGAGTTCCAGATGGTGCAGTGGACACATGTGTGACTGCTGTGATTAAAGCATCTTTCTTTCAGCTTAACGAGTGAACCGTCAGCTCGTTCAAACACACGTTAAAGTGCGTTTGGCTCGACACCACCGAACAGAGGCAGCAATATAACACAGCTAACATTAACAGTGCAGTGGATCCTGCTTGTGCCGTGATGTTCAGGACTGCAAACCGAGCAGCATCACTGACTTTCAGCTTGTTGTGTTTGTGGATATATGACTGACTTTAATTATCCACAAAATCATCACATTCTCTGTCAGATGAAGGTCGACTATTGAACGGCGTATATTTTAAAGGCTTTAAAACCAAGTTAACGCTGAAAGTACAAACATCACTAATGTCACATAACTCTGCCGACAAGGCATAGCTATGGCTATGAAATGCTCTTTGTGTATCACTTCTTCATTATGAAAGATGTCATTAATGCACTAGTAATGTCTCATCTGGAGTATTGTTCAATCATTTGGTCAGCAGCTAATAAGACAGATCTTAACAGACTTCAGTTAGTCCAGAATAAGGCGTCCAGATTAGTGTGAAGATGTTCATACTATACTAATATTGATCAAATGCATAATAACCTTTCTTGGCTTCCTGTACAGGCTAAAATATTCTATGGCTTACTTGTAGTTCTAAAGAAAGCAATTCTGTTAAACACACCACATTTATTCTGCTCAGCTGCAGTATCCAGATGAAATACATCATCATATTACACAGTTTTCAACAAGCTGCAATTTAGTAAATGCTCGAGTTAAAAGTAACGTTTTGTAAAACTGTTACATTTAGAGCAACTTTTAAGTGGAATAAGTTGCCTTCAAAAATTAGAGAATTATTCAAAACTTCAATGAACACTTAAAAGCCGATTTACAGAGCTTTTAGTTGTTGTAAATATTGTAAGACATGATTTGTTTTTGAAATTTGTGTAATGTGCCTCAATGTTATTGATATTATTATTATTATTATTATTGATTGCTTATATTTGAACAATTGTGAAACCTCACTGTGGATGTAAGAGTGAAATTATGTGGATATCTTGAATCCACTTTATTGTGTAATATTTTATGTGAGTATTTGACGGAAGACGAGCAACATCTGTTGTGGAAGCTAACGGGGTTCCTTTAGAATAAACAAACATAGGATTTATTATCACTGAATAATTCTGTATAAATCTATACAAATTATAGAAATATGTAATAGGAAACAACAAAATAATCTAAATTATAAAAGTGTGTGTGTGTGTGTGTGTGTGTGTGTGTGTGTGTGTGTGTGTGTGTGTGTGTGTGTGTGTGTGTGTGTGTGTGTGTGTGTGTGCATGATTTTAGTGTTTGAACAGTCATGAATTATCTTTAACAGCAGGTTGGATGTAATGTGTTAGAACTACCAGCAGGTGGGGATAAGAGACCTTTAAGGTGTTTGGTGCCACGCTCCACCTTCAGGTTTAAAACTAGTGTTAATGGAGTTTGAAGGCTGAGTTTGTTCCACGACTGCATTTCACTCACTGCCTCTGTTTGTATCTCTGTCACTGCAGGACCAACATGGAGCCAGAAGTCAGCGCTCTCAGGAGGCCGACAAACCTCACAGAAGAAAGGGAGAGAAAAAACACACCTGTGACGAGTGTGGGAAGGGTTTTACTCTGAGGGCTAAACTAAAACGGCATCAGGTCATCCACACTGGAGAGAGACCGTTCAGCTGTGACTTGTGTGGAAAGTCTTTTTCCTTCAAGGGTTCCCTAAAACAACACCAACTCGTCCACAGTGGAGTTAAAGCGTACAGCTGTGATCAGTGTGGCAGAGCTTTTACTCACAGTAGCCACTTACAGAGGCATCTAGTTACCCACTCTGGAATTAAGGCATACAGCTGTGACGAGTGTGGAAAGTCTTTTTCCTTGAAGGGTTACCTAAAACAACACCAACTCGTCCACAGTGGAGTTAAAGCGTACAGCTGTGATCAGTGTGGCAGAGCTTTTACTTGCAGTAGCAGCTTACAGAGTCATCTAGTTACCCACTCTGGAATTAAGGCATACAGCTGTGACGAGTGTGGGATGGAGTTTACTCTGAAGGCTTCACTAAAACAGCATCAGGTCATCCACACTGGAGAGAGACCGTTCAGCTGTGACGAGTGTGGAAAGTCTTTTTCCTTGAAGCGTTCCCTAAAAAAACACCAACTCATCCACAGTGGAGTTAAAGCGTACAGCTGTGATCAGTGTGGCAGAGCTTTTACTCAAAGTAGCAGCTTACAGAGTCATCTAGTTACCCACTCTGGAATTAAGGCATACAGCTGTGACATCTGTGGAAAAACTTTCAGCCGGAGAGGGAGCCGAAATACACACCTACGCATTCACACCAGACATGATGTGTACTGCTGTGAACAGTGTGGCAAATACTTTACAACAGACGCACACTTACAACAACACATGTTTACCCACACTGAGGAGAGACCTTATCAATGTGACCTGTGTGAGAAGACTTTTAAATCTCCACATTACCTGAGAGGACACCAACAGATCCACACCAGAAAGAGACTCTACAAGTGCAGCTACTGTGAGGTATGTATTTATATTGTTATCTTGTCATTTTAGCCTGACTGTTTGGAACAACTCTGCTCATTAAACTGTGTTAGCATGTTAGCAATTCTACTGCATGGAAAAGCAGCTCTGAGTGATTATTCAGATTTTCCTTTCAGTTATGATTTTAGTATTACTGTAGTATTATGGTGGTAGTATTGTAGTTATTGCAGCCCAGTAAACTGAGTGTGTTAACTGAAACAGTCAAATGTAGTTGGACGTCTGCAGAGATGCTCTTTATTTCAGGCGACGTTCAGGATACAAATGTTGAAGGACTGACTTACACTGTCTTTGTGTCTTTGTTTAGAAGCAG
Organism: Astatotilapia calliptera; assembly: GCF_964374335.1. Taxonomy (NCBI): domain Eukaryota; kingdom Metazoa; phylum Chordata; class Actinopteri; order Cichliformes; family Cichlidae; genus Astatotilapia; species Astatotilapia calliptera. The sequence goes on along the minus strand of NC_137424.1, from coordinate 5,910,034 downwards.
AGCGACACAGATGGATCCAGTTCTCAACCATGTCATCACTGTGGTGGTGGGAAAGACTTTCATTGTGACCTCTGTGGAAAAACTTTCAGTCGGCAAAAGACCCTAAAAAGACATCAACGTAGACACACTGGAGACAAACTGAAATACTGCAAAGAATGTGGGAGAAGCTTCACCACACCAAGTGATTTAAAACAACATGAACTGATTCACAGTGGGGTTAAAAAGCACCTCTGTGATCAGTGTGGGTCATCCTTCACCACTGCATGGAAGCTTAAAACACACAAACGAGTCCACACAGGAGAGAAACCACACAAGTGCAGACACTGTGAGAGAAGCTTCTCACGGTCAAGTAATCGTAACATTCATGAACGTGGACACATGGAAGGAAACTACAGCTGTGACCAGTGTGACAAGAGCTTCAGGAAGCTCAGATCATACTCTGCACACAAACGATCCCACGTTACTAATAAACTGTTTCACTGTTACCAATGTGCCCAAACATTCACCTCATTGTCTGCTCTGTGCAAACATCAGCGCGATCACTCAGGGCTGAAATCACTCCCATCACTGGATCACAGTGAATCTGAAGACACAGAAAGATCCTCTGGTTTCTGTGTCAGACTCAAAAAGCTTGAGATCAGGCTCCACAGAGTTCAGATAGAATCATTTAAACTTGTGTTGAACTGAACTGGTTGCTGGGCTGAACTTCTACATAATACAGATCTACATGGGATCTTCTTTTCTGTTGTTTTACTGAGTCAGTTTTGTCCTTTTTTCTCTGTCCTGGTTTTGCTCGTCTGTAAATGATTGAAACTCAGTCAAATAGTTCATTGTTCTCCAGCAAAACGTTTTGGAAACTCATGTTTAACCTTTAAAACTCTGACATGTTTTAGCACACAAGGCTTCATCGGGGAGTTCACTCATGATTGGACCATGAGAACAAAGGTTTTTAGTTCTTTCAAAGAGAGTCTTGGAGATGTTTGATGTTTCTGTTTTTCTGAAACCACCTGAAAGAAAAACTATTTTTCTTGCTTTATGTAGTGTGGAAGTTTTTAATGTTTCTTCATCTGTGATGTTCTTGAATGTGTTCACGTGAAGATGGTATAAATAAACTGTCCTTTCAGCTTTAGCTCCTAATTTATTCATTATTTATGGATGTAGCACAGCAGCAGTCTCTTGATTAACACATGGAGGGCTCGGGATCTGATGGTGTCGTCTCCCTAATTTGCCCACTCAGTAAATCTCACTCATGGCCAAGAAATTGAAATAAACCTTGTTTCCCTGCTGGATAGTGATCCACTGTAACTCTGCTCCTCCTTCCTGTTTAGGATTTCTGTGGCTGAAGTAAAATTCCCTCCATCCATCACTTATCCCAGCTAACCCAAAGTGAAATAAAGTTTTGCTCGTCTTAAAAAAGCATTACAATAATGGGCATTACCAATGCAAACTGAATGATACAGAAGATGAAAGAAGAGACTTTGATCAGTTAATAAAGCTCATGATCTGGATTCATTGTGGCTGCTACACAGATACTTCTGGGTCACTTCTCTCAGTTAGGAACCTTCCTCACCAAACTGACTGTTGGACCACACCCCTGGTTTCATGAGAAATTGTTTCAGCCATGATTTCTCTTCCTGTATTTCAGAGTAAAGACTGAAGTGACAAATGGAAGCATGTTTAAAAAACACAATGTGAGAGAGACGTTGAGGTCCTTAGAAGTTACCCTGGGTTTTTCTGTCACCCTGCTAGATGTTACACACCTTGTTATTGGACTGATTTCTACTGCTGGACTACTCCTGCGGAGAGTAACAATACTCTTACTAATTAGCTCCCTTTCACACCTTTGGGGATATTTATTTTTGTGTTTGCAGCGCTGTGAGCCAGAACAGCGAGAGAAAAATCTGCAACAGCGACGAGCCGAATGCTTACGTTAGAGGTCTGCATTCCCGCGGCTGTCCCGCGGGAGCCACGGGACCCGACCAGATTTCTTGCGGCGCGGGAATAAATTTCCAAATAAAATGCGGTAGCGGTCGGTAACTCTGGTGTAATTTGAACGGGAGCGGGCGGTCTGAAAATATAGCGTGCCCGACATTTTTTCGGAACAGCATATCTGTGATTTCCTCATTCTAATTGAGCACTGGTACAGCCAGTGCTCACGCCTGTTACACGCACTGAGCGCATGGATCAGTGCTTTTTGCACGTGCATTTTACTTGCACAGTCTGTGACTCTGTGCGCGCATCACCTGCATCAGAGCGCGCTTTACCAACATGGCAGAGCAAACTGAAGATGCAATTTCCTTGAAGGACGTTCAGCTGGGATTAGACAACGGTCAGTTTACTTTAAGGAAACCCACATCAGGCAAGTCTGATGTATGGGAGTCTTTTTCATGCGTCATAGACGCAAATGGAAAAAAATTGCCCTTTGTACAATGCGATAAATGCCTCAAAGTTTTACCCTTTTGCAGTCACAAGACTGGAACCTCAGGTTTAAGGTGGCACTCATGTCCCATCACAAAGGGGCAAACAAAACTGGCATTTACTAAATCTTTGCTGGTGCCAGAGAAGTTTAAAAAAGAAACCAGAGACAAATGTGTTCAGTTTGTTTGCCAAGACATTCGACGGTATGATACCATCTCTGGAAAAGGCTTCACACAGCTGGCCCAACATTTGGTCGACACAGCAGCAAGAATAGGAAAGTTCGATGTCTGTGAGATACTACCACACCCCACAACGGTGTCAAGAAATGTTGAAATGAGGGCTCAGAGTCTACGTAAACATGTTGTGGAGGAAATCACTGCAACAATATCGAAGTTTGGATGCGCTGTTACAGCAGACATATGGACAGAAACATATCAAAAAACGTCCTTTTTGTCTGCAACCATCCATTACGTTAATGAGCAATCTGAGCTACATTCAAGAGTGCTTTTTGCTGCCCCTTTTGACCCAAGCACCTCAAAGACAGGTGAAAACATTCGAAGGCACCTGCTGCAGAATCTCAGAGTGTTTGGCATTGATGCGACAGACATGGGCAAAAAGATTATTTTTGTCACAGATCGTGGAGCCAACATGATCAGTGCCTTACGAGAATACACGAGGCTAAACTGCACAGCGCACATACTAAACGTGACTCTCTCCAGTGCGTTTGGTACTGCCATAATCGAAAAGTCTCCAGAGATCGCTAGCCTTCTGACTGATGTTAAAAAGTTGGTTACATATTTCAAACACTCAGGACAGCAGGGCAAGCTTAAAAAGTCACTGAAACAATCCATAGAGACACGATGGAACTCTAACTTTGACATGTTAAATTCTGTCTTGGAACAGTACGAAGACATTGCATCTGTGCTGACTGAGAGCAATAATTATGACAAGATCGGACGCATTAGCATCAGTACTCTTAAGTTACTAGTATCATTCCTAAAACCCTTCAAAGAGGCAACTGACGACTTGGAAACTGATAACACAGCTCCCAGTGCCTCACTTGTTCTTCTGTGGTCTGTGCGATTAATTGAGCACTGTACATCAGCCACAAAAGACCCTCTGCTCTCTGAAATTGCAACCGTCTGTGTAACACGGCTGAAAGAATTACTGTCAGCAGACAGCACTTCATCCCATTCTGTTCACATGCTTTATAAAATAGCAACCTTTCTGACACCAAATCTGCGAGGTCTGAGAATGTTAGATGAAAGAGGGCGACAGAATGTGATACAGGGAGTCAAGGAGATGATCGATGATTTAAAGTTTGATCATGCACATGATGAGGATGTTGAACCAACACCTGCCAAAAGGCCTACTGTTCTTCATAAATTTTCAGATTGGGAGGAAGAGGAAGAATCATGTGGATCAAAATCACTAGATGTTCAGATTCAGGAGTACAGGACCATGAAACTTGAATTATCAAGTCAACAAAACATTTTGCAGTGGTGGAATTCCAACAGTTCCCAGTTCCCTGCCCTGAGCAACCTTGCAAGATTTGTCCTCTGCATCCCGGCAACGAGTGCACCTTCCGAGAGAGCATTCAGCCTTTGTGGTCGGATTTTGGAGGAGAGACGTTCAGTACTGAAACCCTCATCAGTCAGTGACATTCTTTTCCTGCATGGAAATTTAAAATAATTTGGATTTTTTAAGTAAGTTTCGTTCATTTGATTAATAGTTTATAATTTTGAGATGTCGTTTATTGTTGTATTTATATATGCATATTTTCTTTTGTAGGAGAGACCTTGAATTCGACATTGGGACATTTTTTCGTTAAACTGATAGTTTAAACAACCATTTAATTTCGCAGTGGCCAACTATTTTGTTCTTTTGTTTACAATTTTAAGTGACTTTTTTTTTTTTTCGTGACACTTTCCCTACTGTGTTGACAGAAAAATGTTACGTTTGTATTTTACATAAAAATAACAAGTAGGCCACAATGCTGTATTCGTTTTTATTTATTTTATTTTTGCAACACGTTTTCCATGTTAAAAGATAAATGTTGCATGTTGACAGATAAATGCATCTTGTTTAAGAAAAATAAATACAATCATTGCACAACCTGCAGTTTTATCTGTTATCTCTATTTTTTGGTGGTACCCCATTTAAATGTGAGATTTTGGAAACCAGATCTAAATTTAGCGGGAACGGTCGGGTCGGGTAGAAAATTATTCTAAGCGGGCAGCGGGTGAACAAAGACTGAATATACAGCGGGAGCGGTCGGGTGCGGTACAAAACCTTGCGGGAGCGGGACTAAAAAAACATTCCCGCGCAGACCTCTAGCTTACGTGAATCGCAGCAGCTGCACATGTGCTACGCTGAATTAGAGGATATCTTTGCTCTGGATTTCTATTTCTACTTTTTCATTTCTATATGATTCTTCTTGCATCTAAACAAAGATGATTCAATTTGCTAAATGTTGATGGCTCTTCGTGCTCAGGTGTAAATGAGACGTAATATTTGCTCTTGGTTTGGTTCTCCTGTACAGAACCTTGCAGTACAACAGAAACCGAAAAACATTATTTGTAGTTGTTATTCTTAGTTGTTCTGCTGCCTAAATACCACAGGGTCTGATTATGAAGTTATTGAGCTGCACATACTTTACGACCTGCTTAAGTTCGAGGTCACAGCGTCTGTAGAGCAGCTGGAACATAATGAAGTCTACAAGGTTAAAGTTTTCTCTTCAGTTATTGTTCTTTCTGCTGCTTGGTTTGATGGATCTGAGAGCTTTTGTTTTTATTATTGTTATTATAATTATCATTAATATTTTACTCTCTAGAAGCTTTAAAATAGTGTTTGTGTTTGAAAAAATTGATTTAAGAATTGAACAGAAACATCTGTCCTTCTGAAAATGGCCCAAAGGCACGGAGACAAAGTCAAAGGATGCAACCTGTAACTTTCTCTTCCTTCATGTCAGGACCATCATCCATGATTTATATAAAATGCATATAGCAACAGTAGCACTTTAGTTTGGACTTTATGATTTCTGTAACTGGAAAATATTATTTTGTTTAAAGACAGAAGTGACCGCATAGTTGCAACATCAAAGGGAAATATTAATTAATTAGCATCAAGTATATTTGTTGCTTAAGCGTTTGCACTATAACTTAAGTAGGATTATAACTTTTAAGGAAGGAAAGATTTCAGATATTTAGTTCACTGCTTCAGTTATTTTATATGAAATTAAAACATTTACGTTGGTCAAATATGATGCTCTAAATCAAATAAAAGTTTGAAAATAAATGATGTATTTTTAAATGCTGCAACAAATGTTCACAAAAAGTAACTATAATTAAAACCAGTTAAACAAAATCAAATGTTTGAATCATGCTTAACCAAATGCCAGGCTGGAGAGCTGAACCTAAAGTATACGTAGAAAGATTTCAACATCTGAGCAGTTTTTAATGTTTTTATCACATATAAATGTCACAGCAGTGGGTCCTGGCCCAATGCTTTGTGTTTTTGCTTTTCTTTGACTCTTGTTTTTCTTGGTTTTTGTTCTTCTTATTTATCAGGCTCTCAGTAATCTTAGTTCTCCCTCCCTCAGTGTTCATTTCAGCCTGTGTTTAGTTTCTGTTCCCGTGTCCCACGTTTCATCGTTTCATGTCGAGTCAGCCCTGTCTCTCTGTTTCCTGTGTCTCCCCAGTCAGCCCCGCCTCCCTCGGGCACTCATGTGTGATACAGAGTAATAAACCTGACTACATTTGCTGCACTCTCTTTATTACCTGTTACTTTAAAATTCATACACTAATTATGTCTGCCCATCTCTCTAATGTGAAGGTCAAAGGTCAACATCCCAGTGACATAAGAATAATCCCAAAGGGGCAAAGGCAGCGGTTAATTTAGCACATTTAGCATTAAGGGTACAGCAAGGATATACTTTTACTTATTGTGGCAGGGGTGTGGTCTCTGGCCTGCTGCAGTGGAGGCTGGTGGCGGGACGTTGGACGGCACAGGTGAGGGTGATGGAGCTCATGACTCTCCCCTTTATAGTGACGGAGGAGACTGGCGTGGGGGAAGCGTGTAGTGGAGGAAGCCGAGGAGAGAGCTGGTTTCTGGCTACAAAGACGGCATCAAACCAGAAAAGATTGCTTGTGGTCAAATAATGTGTAATAATAATGAAATAAATAGGCCATTGGGAAAAACGGGATTTTGAAATAAAGACTGACTTTGAAAAAAAGGACATTTTGGATTAAAAACGGCTGGGAATAAATAAAATGCCTCAGGAATAATCTCTGTTATTGTGAAAAATAATGATCATGAAATAATATTTCACAATAATAAGTAAATTTATATAGCAGAATGCAATATATTTCACAATAATGAGCTTTTTTTCAAAATGTGTTCAATTATTTCACAATATCATTCTCACATTACATATCTGTGTCTTATTTATTCACATAGTTATTTATTTCATCATGACTTATTTATTTATTTAATTTTGAACACTTTGGAGTTCCATATGGTTGTAGTGGGCTTGTAATGTAAATGTGGTCTGATTAAATGTGACATTAATGCTGACGCTGCATCAAACCCTGATAAAACAGTTCTATTAGTGGGTCTGTGTGATCAGCATCAGTGGGTGAAGGTGAGGCCTTGACTAGTAGAGCGTCATGTTGGTGTTTAACAACACATGAGCCAACATCAGACTCCGAGCGCTACGATGCTAAAGATCAGAAGATCCAGTGTGACATCATCGTTACCTGGCAACAGTAGCCCTCATCTGACTTTATTGGAGGATATTTACACCAGCAACACGGTTTAGTTTGATATGACGGATTAACAACATGCGCTGTGATATCCAGTTCATCTGTAATAGATACTGGATCTAATCAGTCAGCAGATATCTGATCAGCTTATTTATAATTATACTAGAAACAAATACAACTGTGTTGGTGATTCATGCAAACTTGCATATCAGCCTTTGAAGGTTTTGTAGTATTGAGAACAAAGAGGTTGTGTTAGGGCTGAAAAGCCCGACTTGTTCTCCTCTGCAGGTCATCAAATGCACCACAGAAGTTTGTATTTGCACAGCCTGTATATGTTTGATGGCTTTATTATTCTCTGTTCAAAGACAGTAAATATGGAAAATGTCTCATGTAGTATCAGCTTCATTTAAAATGACTGCAAACATTTAGAGAACATGTGCTGCTGTTTGTCCTACATTTCAACACTGAATGAACCCTGAAAACATGATGGCAGCTGGCAGGTTGGAGTTCACATGAAATATCGGCTGTATGAAGACTGGAAATATAGATGATAAAAACATGCAGCCAAACATTTGTGGACATGGATAAACTATCTGATCCAAAAAGCAGGAAGTGACACAGCTAGAAAGTGTGTAACAGCTGAAGTCAAATGTAATGCAGAGTTGAATCTGCACTTGGATCCATCTGTGAAAGGTCCACATGTAGGGATCACATGAGTCCTGATGTTTGTCAGTCAGCTTGATAACTCCATCTACTGTGGCTACATATACTGGGCTGGTAGCTCCACAGTGTTGGAAAGAAACTATTAAATGTGCAAAGTTTAAAATCAGAGGCTCTTCTAACACAGGAGCCATGTTGAGTTTAGATCACAGCCGACCACCGGCAGTCTGAAATGGAATGAAGCCCATTGACAGCCAGCAGGTCTAAACAGGAACACACCCATTTGTATGTGTGGCAATGATGTGGCTGCAGCTGACACAGGATTGGTTCAAACTAAACATCAGACACATTTCACAGAGTTCACAAATAAACTCACGTTTTTATTTTTGAAGATGATCATAAAGTAGAATTTATGGTCCAGTAGAAACAGCAGGAGGTTTGAGCCCTTCTGATGGCAAGGCAAGGCAAGTTTATTTGTATAGCACAATTCAACAACAAGGTGATTCAAAGTGCTTTACAGAGACATTAGAAACAAAAACAAATAAAAAGCATGATTTAAAATTGATTAAAACAAGCAAACAAACTAACTAACTAATTAACAAACAAACAAACAAAACAGTATATAAAATCAAAACAGATAAAATCAGAACAGTAGATAAAATCAGTAGTTAAATGTAAGTTTTGAAATTTAAGCTTAAAAGTGTGGATTTGGTGCTTTATTCAAATGCAGCTGAGAACAGGTGAGTCTTCAACCTGGATTTAAATAAACTGAGTGTTTCAGCTGATCTGAGGCTTTCTGGGAGTTTGTTCCAGATATAAGGAGCATAAAAGCTGAATTCAGCTTCTCCGTGTCTGGTTCTGACTCTGGGAACTGATAAAAGACCGGATCCAGATGACCTGAGGGATCTGGAAGGTTCATACTGGGTCAGGAGGTCACTGATGTATTTTGGTCCTAAACCATTCAGAGCTTTATAGGCCAGCATCAGAACTTTAAAGTCTATCCTCTGACGGACAGGCAGCCAGTGTAAAGACCTCAGAGCTGGACTGATGTGGTCCACTTTTTTGGTCTTAGTGAGGACTCGAGCAGCAGAGTTCTGAATGAGCTGTAGTTGTCTGACTGATGTTTTAGGTAGACCTGTAAAGATGCTGTTACAGTAATCAAGCCTACTAAAGATGAATGCATGGACTAGTTTTTCCAGGTCCTGTTGAGACATCAGATCTTTTATCCTTGAAATATTCTTGAGGTGATAGTAAGCTGACTTTGTTATTGTCCTAATGTGTTTTTCTAAGTTTAGGTCTGCATCCATCACTACACCCACATGTCTCGCCTGGTTTGTGGTTTGTAGATGTATAGATTGAAGTTCTCTGGTGACCTGTAATCGTTTTTCTTTGGCACCAAAGAGTATTACCTCAGTTTTGTTTTTGTTTAGCTGGAGAAAATTGTACGGGGCCTTGGTCTCCTGATGACATTGTGATATATATTTGTGTGTCATCTGCATAGCTGTGATAGTTTATTTTGTTGTTCTTTATAATCTGTGCCAGTGGGAGCATGTAAATGTTAAACAGAAAGGGTCCCAAGATGGAACCTTGGGGAACTCCACATGTGATACTTGTCTGCTCAGATGTGAAGTTACCTATTGATACAAAGTATTTCCTGTTTTCTAAGTATGTTTTGAACCAGTTTAGTACAGTTCCTGAAAGACCTGTCCAGTTCTCCAGTCGTTTGAGTAATATGTTGTGGTCAACTGTATCAAATGCTGCACTGAGATCCAGTAAAACTAAAACTGACATTTTTCCACTGTCTGTATTCAGACATATGTCATTAAACAGCAGAAACAGGATTTGGAGGAAGATGTTAATAGATTAGAAAGAATTGTACACTGTGAATCAATGCAAGTCTTTCTATATAGACAGATCTGTAATAATCCCTCAGGTAGGTTCCTCTGGGACAGTCACAGATAGAGACACCAATTCTGACGTCCTTTGAAAGCCTGACTTTGAATTGTCATCACTCATCATGCACACAGATGTTAATTCTACATATTCCTGGTACTGAACTCTAAATCAATATGAAGAAAATGCTCCTGCTAATCTGCACCTATGTTGATATCAAATCCTTTTCCAGCACATGGATAAATCTCTATAAATCTTTCAGTCTGATCAGAATGGGCACAGTGTTGTTATTGCAGCTCCCTGATGTTTGAAAAGCTAAATGTCCATTTTAAAGTGCTCGTGTGTAGGATTGTGTTTCCTTCCTTTGTGCAGTTCTTACAGTAAACATGTTTGAATGTTTCCTGTTCCCCTGATGCTTCTTCCTGTTGGATAAAATTGGTTTGAATAACATGTTCTTATAGGTTATAATGAACTTCAAACTGTGATCCACTTACAAAACTGCCTCATTTTATTGGAACGATCCACATTTGCATCCATTCACGGTACATTTGACATCTGAACACATTTGTACACATGATGAAAGGACAGATGGTGTTTGTGTGTCCTTCTTAAACTTAGTGTGGATGTTTCATCATGTAGAACTACTTAGAACAAAGTCTTTGGAACATTTGGAGAACACGTTTAGGAAAGTAACATCCTGGTAGAACATTTTCTTAAAGCAGAGCAGAGCTGCAACATGACTGTGAGCATTCAGAAGAATAAAGTCAGAATACTTTATTATTATGAAGACTAAAGTGCACCTTAATGCTGCCGATGAACACACATGTTCTTTGTGAAAGCATGTGTGAGCACAGCTGACATGCACCACACTGACCCCACTCGCCCCATTTCTTCATCCACTTCTTGCTCTTGTGCTTGAAATGAGACGCAGCAAAAGTCAGAGGCTCTAAAATCCACAAAAAGGGGGCTCGTTAGATCAGGATACTGGATGTGATCCATAGAAAATATGGATAATACACCACTTTATTTGAAGCATCTGTAGCACTGCCTCAGTTCTGGATGTTTCCACCGACTCCTCTGTGCACCTAAAGGAAAGGTCAAAGGTCAGCAGCACATGTAGTTGGGACAAGTCTTCAGTCGCACAAACTACACAATGATTTTCCTCCAATGACGACTTTTCACTTGCAGAAATGGTCCTGTGTGATTTCCAGGCTGTGATATAAAAACTAGTTCCTAATGGCAGCGACTCACTCAGTAAACATGTGTTTCCTTCACCAACCTCACACACAGATCCAATAAGATCAGGAAGTGGGCAGTATAGTACAATATGTGTTATTCTGTGCTGCACTGCCCAAACTAAAGATCTGCTGAAGTGTTGGAAATGATCCAGATGTTTATTTTGGACGATACAGCAGAAGATCAGACATGAAAGTGGAGATAACACAGAAGACCTGCAGCAAAGGTCAGAGGTCAGACTGGGCCCTGGATTCAACAATGAGCCAATGATCATCAAGCAGTGACTAAAGCAGAGCCCTGACGTTCTGACATTCATCACACAGTCAGAACAAATGTCTGCTGATGACTTCATCTCATGAAACGACTGATAGATGTCAGTTCATTGATCAGCTGAGCTGCTGATCTTCATCGTCACAGAAACATTCAGCTTGTTTCAATCAGTAAATAACTCCCACTACTCCCAGTTTGAACTGTTCCCACTCAAAATGCTGTGAGAACAATGATCATTGTAGAACTTCACAAACATCACGTGTTGTTTTCCACATGTAAGATCAGCAAACACACAGAAACTTCCTGTTGCCACACACGGCCTCTAAAATCTCTTCCACGCTTTCTGTCTGAAGTCCACTCTCTGTGTCGGATCCACAGGAAACAACAAGATCTTATTAACATGGTTTTCAATGTGTCTCCTTCCAAAAAGTCCAACCAATGAACAAATGTGTGTATTTGTGGAGGCCGAACAAAAGCATGACACATTTCTCTGTTTCTATAAACTGGAGTCAAACACAAACATGAAGAGTTTCACTGACAGACTCCAAAATGCCCCCACAGTGGATCAAAGGGAAATCCTACAGTGTGGCCAGAGACTCTTAATGGCTCCAACATCAACACATCCACAATGTTGGATCCAGTTCTGCCTCACAGAGTTACTAAGACACACCCTCTGCAGCATCACAACAGCTCCACCTGCTTCACCTGCCTCCTCAGCATCTGTACACCTGAAGAGAAAAGAAAGGCTCCAACAGCTCAAATCTACAAAGGATTCATGAAGTTTCATCCAACAATAACATGTTTGCCTTCCACACTTCTGTTATTTATGATCACAAGAACTTGTGCAGCCCTGATATCAGCCCTAATATATGAGTGTGTTTGCCCAAAGACTGAAACAGCATCAACATGACAGCTGTAAGAAATCTTCTCTCAGCCTTGTTTGGCAGAAGATCCCTGCAACAAAGATTGTAGCTGAAAGATGACGTGTGTAAAGTTTGCTCTGTGGGAGGGTTGAGGCTGTTTTTAGACCTTTGATAGTTTCCAATCCAGTTCTGACAGACAGGAATAAAAACAACATCATTAAGATCAGATCATGGAGCTGTTTGCTGCCTTGTTTCTATCTTCACATTACAAGACTTTACTACAATAAAGATGCTGACATGTATCTGTAGCAACAACATCATTGAATCTAGAACAACTGGAGCCAAACCAGTGGCTCTGCTGGGATCACTGGTGAGCCAACACTTCCTTGTTGATGCAGATTTCAGGGCTTCCTTTTGCTCCTCCGTTATAACTGTTCTCTCTTCTCAACACATGATGACACAAAGGAATCAGCAGTGACAAAGATGATGCTGAAGAGAAGCACACACTTCACACATATAACAGACCAGTGCAGTTACACACACCTCTGCTCGACATCAGGCCTCAAACAAAGACACAAAACACTAACTTGACTCTAAACAGAAGAAACGAGCAGCTGTTTCTGTTCTGTGCTTATTTATATTTGACACACATGCTTCTCTTTGTGCAAACACACATCGCACTATAAGGGTAACCTCGCACACAATGATTGGACAGCACAGTGATGATGCTGGGAGATCCTATACGCAGCAACACAGAAACACTGAGAACTTTAAACAATGATGGAAAGTGTTATAAATGACTTGTTGGCCTCTGATCTGTCACAAACAGCTGAAACGTGTCTCTCATGAGTCACATGAAGGTTTTTGACAGAAAGGACAAAAAGTAGCTGCAGTCAGTTTGTGTCATTTTTATATTTATTCATCTGGGAGAAAAATCTGAGGGACATTAAAATGTGTTTTCAACAGAGACAAGAACATGAATATAACAGAACAGGTAAATGAAGATGTTTCAAGTAAACAGCTGGACTGATCAGGTCCAAACACAGAGTGATAAACTTGTCAAACAGCTGTCATATCTTTATATAGAAGCTCTTTATAAATGCTGCTCACTGCAGTCTGTTTACTAATAATGTCAAAGTGTTAGAAACACAGAAACATCAGAATGGTCTTTGTTCACAGAAACCTGTCTGGGATCCTTTGTTGTTCTTTTGATGCAGAGTTACATTATAAATATAAAGAGTTATTTCAGAGTCTCATCAGTTTTCCTGCATGTCTTTATTTAACACATCAGCAGGGCTGAAGCTCTCATGTTAAACACACACTGATCTATGGACACGTTCATGTGTTTCTAACAGAACCAGGCTGTTATCAGCCTGCACTAACATTATGTCACACACACTGAATGTAACAGTGACAGTTTACATCATCACACAATCAGCTGTGATTGTTTCACTGTCATCAAACGAGTCAACAGGAAGTAGAATCAATAGAAACCAATCATTTACTGACAGCATGTCTGATGGAAATAAGTGCAGATTATGTATGAAGTCTAACTGCACACAGTAACTGTGTTACAATAAGGACTTAACAGCGCCCTCTGCTGGAGTGTTTCAGTACTGCGTTAACTAGAATACACCACCTCCTCCTCACACCACCTGCTACAGCTCTACTCTTCTATGACTACAGTCATCCACAGCACTGATGTGAGGTCACATGGTTCATATGTAAGGAGCACAGCTGACCTCAGGTCAGTTTAATGACTGTGAGCAGCAGCTGTGTTATTGTCACTGTGACAGGGAGACACTCTCAGACACAGCGCTCATGTCAGCTTGTTCTCATGCAGGAGGATCAGGAGCTCCATGTTTGTCTTTCTGTTTGAATCATGATGTGTTTGTGCCATCAGAGTCTGTCATGAGTACTCAGGGTTTCACAGCAGCTCTTCTGGATGCTGACGAGGACTCCAACCTCATGTTTCACCTCTCTGAGCTTCTGATGTCTGTGAACACTCGTGTTTCTTCTCTGGGCTCATCTGGACAAAAACACCTTTCTGTGTTTGGCTGCAGCCTCATTCTGACTGACAGGAAGTGTGTTATCCATGAGCTGCACTTCTGTGAGGAAGTTTCCTGCTGTGTTTCCTGTCTGTGGACAAACACGAGTGTTCCAGCTGAGGACTTGGTTCCTTCCACCTGTCCATACAGGACATCACGCTGTCTGCAGCTCTGTAAATGCAGCTCCAGGTCCTTCCACGTGCTGCTCTGTATTTGTGCAGTTTGTAGTGTGTCCTGGGAAACGTAGCACACATGGTGTTCTTCTGCTGTTTCCTCCTTTCACTGAGTGTGAAACACTGACGCTGTGCTGTTGTTCACAGAGGGGAGCTGATTCTAGCTGCAGCTGGACTCTGTCATCTAACTGAATGTGTTGGTGCTGATCACGGGGCTCTGAGGGGGGAGCAGCAGGAGGACTCTGGATGCTGACGTCAGTGTATCTGTGGAAGCTCCCACAGCGTGTCTGTCATTCAATATTGTGCTGTATATTGTATCTATGCAAAGATGAACAGACTGTGTGTTCACTGGTCTCTGTGCTGCAGCTCTGATGTCATCATCACTCCCTCCTCCACCCTCAGCAGTCCCAGCATGCTGCTGTGGTGCACCCCACCCTCACTCTACACCTGAGCCACAGACCACACCCTCCACCTCAATATACACCACAGTTTTCTCTGCTGTGGAAATGAGATCAGGAGGAAATCATCATTATTATTATTTAATAAACGCTCACATTAATGTGGGCTTGTTTGTTTCATATTAGAAACATTAGTTGAGTGTTTTTAGTATAAAATGGTCAAAGTCCCTCTTTTTGCTCCTCCCCTCACCTGTGGATGGGCGGTGCTGTTACCGTGGTGACAGCTTGGATGTGTTTCAGTCCTGCCTGGTTATCACTGCAGGAATCTTTCACATTTATTACAGGTAATAACTCTGATTTTTCTGTGTATTATGAACCAAATGTATCCTGATACACACAGAGATGGATGAGCAGAGGTCACATGATGAAAGAACAAACATGGAGTTTTTGATTTATTTAGATATTTATTGATGAATGCAAACAAACCTGACACTGAACCATCGTCCAGCAGAACAAACCTGATCACATGACCTGCTGACCCAAACAGTGAAAAGCTCCATGGCAACAACAACAAACAGCCTCACATATGTTAACAGAGGCTGTTAGAAGCACAGAGTCTTTACAGTCTTTCTCCTGTTTGGACACAGATCTCTGCACATCTTCATCACAGTTACTCACAGACGTGCAGAGTGTGTGGATATCAAAGCTAAGTTTCCACCATGTTTGTAGTCTGTACTGGGACTCATGGAGCATCTCTCTATGAGCACTCAGTGCTTTAAACAGTGAGTCCCAGTATAACCAGCAGCCTTCACACCACACATCACACAGACATGGAAACTTCAAACCTCAGACTGAAGACACCATCAGAAATAAACAGATTGTGATGAAGATGAAGAACTGGACCAGCTTGCTGTGGTTTCTTCTGTTCCTGTCAGAAATAAGAGTCTGGCAGCACTTTGCTCTCCTTCCACATGTTTAAGGAGGAAGTGAAGAAGAGCGAGTGAGTCGTCTTCCTCTGTGGGCCCAACATCAGGCAGCAGCCACGTATTTTTAAAAACCCAGCACACTGCTTCAGAAACACTGAGTCCAGGTGACCAGAGTCATGTGATCAGTGAGGTCTTCACTCAGGACGTCACTGCTTCAGGACCTGATTCAGAGGTTTATAAGGACGTGGATCATTGGTGCTGATGTTGTGTGAGAGCTGGTGAACCATGGGGAACATAAATAACAACCAGGCCATCAGCAGTTCTACCCCCAGCTCTAACACCTACATAATACACTATACATATAGTTATTGTTAAGGTTCAAATATTGAGGAAGGAGAGTACAAACAACCAGGTCCAGAAGAGCTTGGTCAAACAATTGATTTTAATGAACACACGCGTGGGGGGACCAGCGCCGTACGCAGACAGCGCTGATCTCCGACTAATCAAAGCATAAACAGATATTTTATACCATCGGGGTTTGAATTTAATGACGCCCCTTCAACGTCACACAGATACATACATACATACGTCAAATCAAAACCACAATGACTTTTAACACAGTTTGAAAAGAACATTATCTCTATCTTCATGGCAGATGTTTCCTGTCAACCTTTTGACTGCCGCTTCTCCAAAACCACAGACCATGCTCTGCAGTAAGATACCACTTCTGCACGCCCGCAGTTGCAAGCAAACATGATTAACCTCTCACCTATAACTGAATGTATCTACTATGTGTGTGTGTGTGTGTCACGACCTCACTTGGCACTCTGTGTCACCTCTCACCTACTAACGCTCGCAGTCAAACAGAGGCCACTCTCACATGTGTCAGCAGTTTACTAAAACTATATATGTAGTATATTGAATAAATGTTTTAATCAAGAACCTCTACTAGAAGCTTAATAAAAGAATATAAAAGTATAAAAGATAATAATGAACAACCTGGTTATTCAAATAGCATCATCCAAACAGCTCCTCAGAATAAGCTGCACTTACACTCTGCTTTTAGTTTCACTTTTGCAAAAGCACGCTCTGCAAACCTGCAGTTTCCTGTCAACACTTTGCACAGAGTGTCCTCAGAATCAACAGAATCAGCCCATACACACTTAAGATTATAACAAGCATTCAAAAGCATTTAAGATCATAGATTCAACTCAACAGTTTAAAGTGGTTATAACTGCACCTGTAGTAAAGGCTAATTGGGTACCAAAATGTTTAAACATCTGAATGCAATATCAATGCTGTAGATTATATTATTAATGCAATGGTAATGATGATGATTATTAACAGTAGCAACAAAATAATTTCCCTGATCTCCACATTATACAGGTTATAGTATGTTATATATAAACGTAGCTGAAGCAGTTTCATTTGTAGCTTCACGCTGCACTTCACATGTTTGTCCACCAGATGGCAGCACAGAGGCCTGTGTTGGAAAGCTTTGAGTAATGAAGCGTTTTCAATCCAAGCTTCAGAAAGCTTCATGTGGTCATCAAGGAAGCAACCAGGAAATATCTGCTGTGTGTAAAAACAGCAACACAAGAATCCAGGATGAAGACAAGAAACTCAAAGCTCACAAAACAGGTGGAGCTAATTTTGTGACGTGTTTCTGTAAAAACACCACAGAAGTGAATCATCAAAGTTTCCATGTGAGCTGATGATGCTGCTGCAGAGTTTCTGTGAACCTCCTGTGACCCCGCCTCCTCATACAGAGACATCTGATTGCTCTTCAAACTGCATCACGTGGACACATGTGATTGTGTGTTGTAGTATTGATCCCAATGCTGGTATCAGTCCTGGATCAATAACACTGGATGGATGCGTTCAGCATGGAGCCCTGAGCTGTGTTACAGACAAACATGGAAACTGACAGGTCTGTGTCATTCACAGTCTGTAACACTTCTAAACAACAGAGGCTGACCCAAGTGCCTCAGAGCCAGGCACGCTCACATCACAGCTCTCTAAATAAGCCAGTTTCAAAATAAGAGCTGAAAGCTGTGTTTGCTTGTGTTAGCTTATTATTGTGGAGACTAACATTCAGTGATCATGTGTTCAGACTCATAATGATTACTCTCAGAAATCCTGATCTTTGTATTTACTGTGTGTTGGATCAATAACTGAGATTCATGGTATCACACAGCTGTGCTGCTGCTGATGTCAGCACATCTGGAACAATACGAGGTATCTGCTAGCAGACTGAGCAGGACGTGAGACCTGTGGACTGTTTAAAGCTGTCCCTCCACAGCTCACTCAGACCTGATCCACACCTCAGTGATATTCTCTGACTTCCTCAGTAGAGACAGAAACCATTCAGATCTGGGACCATCAGCTGACTGATGATGTCACACAGACTGTGTTTTTCAGGAACAGTGATTCTGATGTGAGCCTGCTAGCTGACAGCAGACCTGATGAAAGCACATGTTCACATCTGTGAGGACAGACTGGACTCTTTGACTGCACCTTGGTTCTCCTCAGAGGTCTGTACAGGAGCATGTCCACCCCCACTGAAGATCTCAGTCACTGTGAAACATAGAAAGCTGCTTGTGTGGCCTCTGCCTCACATGTAGATACAGCTACAGGTTTCTCTGTCAGTCAGACTGAAACAGTGTCCTGATGCTGCATCATTCAGCTCTGTGCCCCAGTCAGCATCACTGGGAGCTACCAGTGTTTCTGCCCTTTTCCTGTAACACTACACTCAGCACAGGCTCAGCTGGTATCCAGTGTTGGACTTTGGCTTCAGCTGCTGTGATAGATCCTCTAACATAGATCAGCTCTGCTACATGTTGTTAGATAAGTGCAGCTGCTGTCATGTCCTGATGTTTCTCTGGCTCAGCAGCTTCTCCATCAGAGGTTCACATGGAGCTGATCCAGTATCTCCAGTAACTGTGTTCTGTGCCTCACTGGTTCATCCTTCTGTCTGTGTGACGTCAGTCAGATGTTGAAGTTAAACTCTGTAATCTTCACTGTGTCACAGAGTTCAGTGAGTCCCGTTATTCACAGTATCAATCAGATCATCAGAGAACAGCTGATCAGCAATCAGTGGTGCCAACAGCGCCTCCTGTGGTGAGAGGATGCAATAATGCAATGTAGCATTTTTCCACTCAACACTTGCAGTCATGGAAACTGTCTGTTGGATCTGTGTGACGTTGCTTTCTTGGTTAGAGTTCCTCACAAATGTCCAGATGATTCTTCTAATGAGGCGTCGACCATGTTTGCAGCTCTTTGGAAGAAAACGTCGCCCTTTGCCATCCTTACTTTTCTTTGACTTCTTCAAATGCAGCTGAACTCCAGCTGGTATTTTCTTGGACTTTGCAGCTGTTTCTGGTCATCAGTTCATTCCTGCAAACCTCTGAAGCTGAACAACAATGATGCTGCATTGCTGGCTGATCCCAAAAGGTTGATTCTGTTCATCTGGACGTTTTCAGAAACGTTTGCTCACTGATCAGGTGACTTCTTCAGTCTCAGCTGACTGCAGCTTTACAAGCTTACAAACAGCACATTTGCACAATGACTGAAAGCAGCAGCACCTGATATATATGATACTAATATAATACATATACATATATAATCCATACTAATGATGAAGGAACTGAGCTCACAGTCCATTGTTCATTCAGTGAACTACTCAGTTTATTTTGGGCCTCAGAAATGCTCACTCTGTTTGTACATCACTGTCAGCAATAGACTCATTCTGCTGTGTGGACAGGAACACATGTGACATCACTTCCTGTTTGTTTGTGACTGAAGAGGAAGAAGTTTACAAGGAATCATTTAGAAGAGTTTCAAACATCAACTGATTGAATCCATGAATCTGAAAACGTGTTTGTGAGTGAAAGAGACAGACATGTACAGACTGAACTATCTGTTCAACAGTCAGAGTGTTTCTGTAACAGGAGACACTCTTTACACTCCACTCAGCACAGGGACACTGAGGAACCAGACCAGACCATAAACCCAGGATAAAGAGTTTGAGTGAATGTGGTGTTGAAGGTGTGGAGGTGGATCAGAGTGTCAGAGGAGACTCTGTAGAAGGACAGAGTGCCAGCAGGACAGTCCACATACACTGCTGCTCTGTTAGAGACAGAGGAGGAGGAGGAGGAGGAGGAGGAGGAGGAGATGGATGTTGATCTGTTATTGTGACAGACATAACCAGGACCATCATCAGAGCAGCTCAGACTCCAGGACTGATCATTGTGTCCAAACAAACAGTCATAACTGTCTCCTTTCCTTCTGATGCTTCTGTAACTCACTGATATATCAACGCTTCCTCTCCACTCGACCTCCCAGTAACAGCGACCAGTCAGACCATTTCTACACAGCAGCTGAAGATAATAATCAAATCTGTCTGGATGATCAGGATATGACTGAACCTTCTTCACACGTGTCACCTTCCTGTTGTTGTCAGACAGTTGGAGCTTTGTGTGCACTGTGTTTGTGTCGATTGTGAGTTGACAGGAATCTGATGGAGAGAACAAACACAATCCAGCTGCAGTTATTGATCCATCATCTGTTCATTGATTGACACTTTGATGATGACTCCTGACATGATGAAGATGGTTGAATGTGTGCTGCTTTGTTTTCATGAATCCCATTAAAAACACACTTACACTTCCTCAGACCTGGTCTCAACCATCGGACTCCAGCAGGCTCCACCCTGAAAGGAGGAGGGGGGTCAGAG